>NW_026261592.1:772643-1052057 GCF_900747795.2 Erpetoichthys calabaricus | reverse complement strand
CTTTCCCACAGAAATAAATTAGAAACCAAGAAAGCGTCAGAGCTAAGAAGCGAAATTACTAGAATAGATGAGGAACAAGCCAGGCGTCCAAGTGAAGCTCTTCATAGGAAAAGGCAGGCCCTGCATATAGAACTCAACATCTTGACAACTAAAGAAACTGAACAACTTATTTATAAGTCAAGACATCATTACCATGAACACGGAGCAAAAGCTAATAAGCTTTTAGCTCAACAAATTCACATACAAGAAGTTTGCAATGCAATCCCAGTAATCACCAACACGAATGGAGAAGAAATCATTAACCATAAAAATATAATGCACACATTTAGAGATTATTATAAATCCTTATATTCTAGTGAGTTCAAAGAAGATAACACACAATCTAATGCATTTCTGGATACATTACAGACACCACAAATAGATGCTTTAAGTGCTAAGGAACTGGATAAACCTCTGACACTAACAGAATTACTAGATGCTATAAAGTCACTTCAAAGCGGGAAATCAGCAGGCCCTGATGGATACCCTGTAGAATTTTATAAGAAATTCTCCACTCAGCTAGCTCCTCTCTTATTGGCAATATTTACAGAAGCTAGAGACAACCAAATACTACCTCAAACTTTTCATCAAGCATTAATCACCAACTTCCCTAAACAAAATAAGGACTTGTTACAATGTGCATCATACAGACCAATTTCACTCCTGAACAATGATGTTAAAATACTCTCAAAAATTCTAGCTAGAAGGATGGAGAAAGTGCTGCCCTTGGTAATATCACAGGATCAAACTGGATTTATTAAAGGCCGACACTTATCTTCCAATCTCCGACGCCTGTTTAATGTTATATATTCACCAGCAAAGTCAAACACCCCAGAGATATTACTATCATTAGACACAGAAAAAGCATTTGATATGATTGAATGGAATTACCTTTTCACTGCATTGGAGAAATTTGGGTTTGGCCCGAATATTTGTGCATTGATCAAACTACTGTATACCAATCCAGAAGCTTCAGTTTGTATTAACAACATTTTTTCAGACTACTTTAAGGTAGAACGTGGCACCAGACAAGGATGTCCCTTGTCACCACTGCTGTTTGCAATCACCATTGAACCACTGGCGGTTCACTGTCGAAATTCTTATCAGATAAAGGGGATTATCAGAGAAGGACTGGAACAGAAAATTTCTCTATATGCAGATGATATGGTTTTATATATATCAGACCCAGAAAACACTGTGCCTGCAGTTTTAACAGCACTCACAGAATTTCATAAGATATCTGGTCTCAGAATTAATCTGAATAAAGGTATACTCTTTCCAGTGAATTCACAAGCATTTAATATTAGATTGGACACCCTACCTTTTACCATACCAGATCAGTTTAAATACCTAGGGGTAAACATCACAAGTAAACATAAAGCTCTTTATCAACAAAATTTTGCCGTCTGTATGGAAAAAATTAAGCAAGACTTGCATAGATGGTCAACCCTTCATCTCACTCTAGCCGGAAGAATTAACATTGTTAAGATGAATATCCTTACTACACTTCTTTATGTATTTCAAAACATTCCAATATATAGCAATAAATCGTTTTTTAAGCAATTAGATTCAACTATAGTCTCATTCATTTGGAACTCAAAACACTCACGTCTCTGAAGAGCGACCCTACAAAGACCTCAGGTAGAAGGTGGCATGGCTTTACCTAATTTACAGTTTTATTACTGGGCAGCAAACATACAAGCCATAAAAACCTGGACACAAATAAATGAACATACATAGGCTTGGCTCGCAATAGAAGTAAAATCATGCAGTACTTCTTTATACTCCCTGCTCTGCGTTCCAATAAATGCATGTTATCGCAAATATACTAATAACCCTGTTAAGCAGTGCGTGCGTCAAACTGGTGAGTGTCTGTGGCACCAAATCCTAATCCTTGATAAGAAGGATGAGACAGACCAGAATTAAGGTAGAAAGATCTTAACCAACTGCTGAACGTTGCAAAGGAAGGAATAGTTGCAATGGCTTTGTAGAACTAAATGTTTATTTGCAGACAAATATGTATGTGTGGTTTCTGAAACAGAACAAATACAATAACATAAATAACTCGCAAATTAAAGGCTCAGAGAATGCTAAAACAGGTAATGCCCAAAAGGGCCAGTAGATGGCAGCAGAAATTATCAGAGCGCTATGACGTGCTGTCGTTGACAAAAGGCACTAAATAAAATGTACCAAATACGTTAGCGCTGTACAGACTCGAACAAATCACTATATAAGCAACTATTAGCAAGTCTGATTTCTTCAAGAACTTATATATTACTAAAGAAGCAACATTTATGAATGTACTTATGCAGTTTTGAATGTTAAACTGAACACACTTTAACATAAAGGATTGGTGAAACAACGTTACGAGCTTTATCATTACTTTTAGAAAATTATTTCTAATAAAATAAACAGCAAAGCGTAACTTACATCAAACAGACGCACACAAAGTCAACAAACAATTCAATAAATGCGGGTGCATGCAGTACAGCGTTTTCCGCGTATCAGATACAGAAATAACAGTGCGCATGCTCACGCATAACCTGTGAGCGTGATGGCGCAACAGACAGACTTTTGTACAAACCCAGTTGTGCTTTACTCACTTAGAATATGGAACCAACTTAGAAAGCATTTTAAGATGGAAAATCTTTTATCTGTGGCACCTCTGCAAGAGAACCACCTCTTTCAACCCTCTCAAACATATCCAGTTTTTAATACCTGGAAAAGATTTGGGATTAAATTGCTCAGAGATCTTTATATAGACAATATCTTTGCATCCTTTGAACAATTACGTTCCAAATTCAACCTCCCTGCTACACATTTCTTTCACTATCTTCAAATTAGAAACTTTGTTAAACAGAAACTGCCCAATTTTCACTCACCTCGTACCCTCCACCATGCTTGAAAAAATACTGGTCAATTTCGAGGAATTAGACACCATTTCCACATTATATAAAATCTTATTAGAGTCCCTTCCTTTCAAAGACCCAAGATGACATTGGGAAAAAGATCTCTTAATCAATATATCAGAAAAGGAGTGGAAGGTAGCATTGCAGAGAATTCACTCGAGCTCCATATGCGCAAAGCATAGAATTATTCAACTAAAAATTATATATCAAACTCATCTGTCTCGCTTAAAACTGTCCAAAATGTTTCCAGGGCAAGATCCAACCTGAGAACGCTGCAACCAAGCTCCTGCCTCACTGGGTCACATGTTCTGGTCCTGCACCAAATTAACATAATTTTGGACCAAAATTTTTAAGTGCCTTTCACACAACCTTGGGGTCACAATCCCTCCTAACCCATTAACAGCTGTGTTCGGTGTTCTTCCAGATGGACTTGAAGTGGAGAAGGACAAGCAAACGGTGATTGCATTCACTACACTTTTGGCATGCAGACGAAGAATCCTAACTCTCCTCTGATAAGTCAGTGGGAAACCGATGTTTTATATTATTTGAAATTGGAAAAAATCGAATTCTCAGTTAGAGGATCTGTACAGAATTTTTTCAAAACCTGGCAGGATCTAATCAATATTATTTTAGAATAAGAAGAAATAATTTTTTCTGCATTTCTTTCCCTTCTCAATTTCTATTTACCTATTTTTGCCCTATTAAAAAGCCCTAAGCAATTCTACTTTGGCCATGCTCTCCTTCTCAAGGGTGGGGTTTGATTTGTCTTCAATTCTTTTTTGTATAAATTAATCTATTTGTATGGAATGATTACAATAAAATTAATAAATAAAAAAAAAAAAAAAAAAGATGACCAGAAAAAACTTCCAAAAAAAAACCCTTGTAGGGAAAAATGGAAGAAACCTTGGGAAAGGCAGTTCAAAGAGAGACCCCTTTCCAGGTAGGTTGGGCGTGCAGTGGGTGTCAAAAGAAGGGGGTCAATACAATACAATACAATACATAGAATAGAATAAATCCTCAATACAGTATAGAAATAAAAATTCTAGAATTACGGAGTAGAATTTCACATTAGATGATATCACATAATATGATTTGGATTTGTTTTAAGTCCTGGAGACCTTATTCATCAAGCTGCCTCCCCCATTTTGCCATTCCACATCTGAAATAGCGCTAATCCGATGAAAGGACCCCTCATTCCCACGTCCACATTCATCAGGGATGACTTTACTTTAGGCAGGCAATCTACAATTTAAAGAGATTATTTTCTTGTGAATTGTTACATATGCATTATTTTTACTTATACTTTAAAAACTTTTGTAAAAATAATACTTGTTTCTTTATTTCCTGCCCCGCGTGTGTTTATATCTCTTTCTTCCCAGATGTATAATACTGCTCGTGTTGTGAAGGGTGTTGCTGCTGAACGTACGCTAAGGATATGTCTTTGGATCATTTGCTGTCTTTTTGCTGCTTGCTGGCTGCCTCTTCTGCCTGTCGCATGTCGTTGTTTTAAGAGCTCCGAGCACATGATGCTTGCCTGCCAAAAGCAATCCAACAATTGCTAGCTTAGAGGTCTGTAGACTTGTTTTAAATGATGGCTTACTGCCTGGTCTCACATGACATTGTAAAAGCAATACCTGTCTTTTATTTCTGGCCCTAGGCGTGGTTGAATTCTTTCTTGCAGGACGTATAACACTGCTCGCGTTCGGAGGGGGGGTAGCTGCTGTCGCGCTGCCTGTTCGATCTTTTTAAAGCCTGTACAGCCGCTGTCCTTTGACGGCCCTGGGACAATCTCTTGGCACCAAGTCTTATGTTTACGGTCCCTGCGAGACGCACCGTGGCAAGCATCCTTGGTCTCGCTGGTCTTTAAAATGTCTTTTGAGATGATCACGTATCGTAGCCTTGCATTTGCTTTCCATTCCAGGATTTTATTTTATATAGAGAGAGATGATCTTTGATTTTAAGAACAATTACCTGTCCTATATAAGTTATTTTTAATTAAGACTTCTTCAGGTTTGATGTTAGTACAAAAGAACACTGAACGGTCAGAGAGCTTGTCTGGTCCTGAGTCAGGCACTGCTTGTGGCCTTTACATCAACACCATCTTATTTAATGGTTGCTAATGAAATCTGTCTGTGTCTGCTCTCAGAATGGGGGCTCCCTACACATCACTCACAGAGAACTGCTAAAGTGGGTGTTGAAACTAATGAACTGGCGAGATTTCTTTAAACTAAAATGATAAGTTTACAAGTGACATGAAGTAAAAAAGAAACAAAACCGATATTGACTTTAGATCATACAGCATGTTTGATGGAAGTCTTAGGGTATTTGTGTAAAGACCAAACAAGACCAATAACAACTAGAAACTGCCTGCCTTGAAGTACAATGAGCGATGAATTGGTGCAGGGCCTGTAACAGCCGTGATCTGACAGAACTGCACTCAAATAAGACCAGAAAAACAGGATTTACAGGAAACACACGTCTGGATCTCAAGTTACAAGCAGGGACTTCTCAGGTACTGTAACTATTATGGGACACTTCAGGAATCTGTGACAAAGCTACCAGCTTGTAATTCTTTAACACAATGTAGATGTGTTCAGGAGGGTCTTAATTGTCACATTTCAAAGACACATGGGGTCTGACTTATCAGAATTCTGTCCAGATTAAGTTGGTCTAAGAAAACAAATGAATGAACAAAATGGACTGTCCAGGCCCTTCAAGCACTGCTGTAGTCAGCGAGTGAGCACAATGAAGACCAGTTTGACTAAATACTGAGGTGGGCTACAACCACACGTGTTCACTTTGGACTCAGAACAGAACTTCACTACACAGCACCTTGTCTGTCTGTGCCACACTTCAGAATCCCTCAGTCATCAGTGTTTTAATATGAACAGTTACATGGATGGAGCCTCAGACTCACAGTAAGCATTTCCTTCTTGCACTGTTTGTGAGGATGTGATAAACCAAACACTTACAAAAGATGACCATTCACAAAACGTCTCCCAATTTTGCAGACCCCGACTCAATGATTTCTTTTCTGGTAAAATTGCCCAACATCTCCACTCAGGTCCTCTTTTTAACTGTGTTGTCCTCATTTTATCACAGCTACATAATAGAAGTATGCACTACTGTTTTCTTGTTTTACTTGAAACCATTGCTCAGGTGTTAACAGTCAGCCATGTAGATCCTGGTCTCCATTGATCCTGACCACAGCATCCTCTGCCCTCAGACCAACACTTTCAAATCTCTTGTTACCAAATCTCTCTACCTAAGCATCTGCCATCCTTCACATGTCTTTTCATCTACCAACAGCATGCATTTCTAACTTGGGTGTCTGCACCATGTCACCCTACTTTTCATGATACCCTTGACATCTTGCTGACATCCTGTCCTGATGAGCAGCTCCTACTTCTTCTTAATGGCCCAAATTGCATCCCTATACATCAGCACTGGTTGGACTCCTGCCTTATAAAACTTACAGTTACGTTTTCTTGACAGTCTTTGCCCATTTGTACCTCCTCCCACTTTCTTCCATTTCTCAATCCTGCATCAGTTCCATGATGGCTGTTTGACAACCACCTCTTGTGTCAAACCCCAAGCCAGATATGCGACTGGATTGATTTGTTTGAGCTCAACATTTCATCTGTCTACGGTTCAGATTCTCTCATCCCCTCCATAATGGAACTCAATAACATCTGCCTTTCCAGCATTTACTTTTAATCTTTTTTGTGTTTATTGAAAAATATTTCTTTTAATACATAAACTTTAAATTACAGTGAGACAGCAAGGTTACAATCATCAGTTCTTGGATTCACTAATAGATAGATAGATAGATAGATAGATAGATAGATAGATAGATAGATAGATAGATAGATAGATAGATAGATAGATAGATAGATAGATAGATAGATAGATAGATAGATAGATGACAATTCACAATGACACTTGACACTGTTGTCTTTCACACAAAACCCCAACAACACGCCACACAAAAACACCACTCAGAGAGGCAGAGCAGTTCCTCAGGGTAATGCCACATGGGAATCATTTTTGGTTTCCCAAAGGCCCTTCCACATGAAGGTTCCAGAAAGAACTTTTATTTATTTAGATCCATAATCTGCTCCATACAGCAAATAACAATGAATAGATGGTAACAGCCTTGTGAAACACCAATTAAAAGGACTCTTGCTGTGTTTCATATCACAGGCCAAGTTCAGGATTTCTTCATCTTTGAATGTCCTGCTAAGTAGTCTACCATACAGTAAACACTTCATTGTTTTTCTAAATATCAAGCACAAAGTACAAAGAACCAGCTTCATATACAAAGCACCCTTCCCACAATGAAATGGTGTTTTTTCAACCAAAGGTTCTACAAAGATCCACACAACCCACTAATGAATTATAAAATGCTAAAACACGTGCATACCACAAAGAGCATGTAGCATATAAGCCGCGTTTAAATCGAGATGCTATTCTGAGCTGGTATTGGTTCCACTATAAGGGATTAGTGCAAGTCACGCTTGGCAACCAAGAAAATAAAGTGTCAGCCCTTGGCCTTGTCTGAATTATAAACCTGGGTATTAGAAGAAGAACATTTAGCGCATAAGCCACATTTACATCAAGACGCTAATCTCAGTTAGTATTGTTTCTACCCAAGAGAATTAATGCAAGAAAATGAAGTGTCAACCCTTAGTCTGGCACGTGCCAGCATAAAAGTGAAGTTGATAGTAATGTAGTGGAGTTCACAAAAGTCCCATTCAATGAGAAAGAGAACCTCAGAGAAAGTTTCCATTTTTTTTTGTTCTTTGTAAGCTATCTAATTTATTGGAATTCTTGTATAAATTAATCTTACATGTTCACTACAAAAATAACAAATCCTCATAGCCTAAACTATTGATTAAAAATGAGCACCATTTCAATTGTTATTCATTTCCACCTTTTTCCTGATGTTAATTGGGATTTTTTTAGCATATCTAATGCTGCTGCTTTCTCACTATTGATTAAATTATTAATCTGCCATCCGTTACCAAGTGGTAAGACTACATTAAAAACTCTACTGTTTATTGAAAAATGACAATATATATCACATTTAAATTATTAAAGATTTTGTTCCCATTGCCATTTTTGCTAGTGAAAGACAAAAGGTTATTTTAAAAAAGTTGATAAAAGGTGTGTGTTCCATATTAACATCATTATATACTGTATATATAATAAAGAGTACCAATTCTAAGTCAGAGTAGTTCAGAGATGTGTAATGTCCAAGAAAAGAAAGTCACACTTAAAGACCTTACAGGGCCAACCCTGGTGGGCTCCTGCTGTTGTATTTTAAACCTTCAGCACAAAAGAGGGTTAGAAAGAAAGCCCCTTGTCATGATAGTATTTGTATGTACATTGTAAAATAATAAAAGTAACATAGATTCAACTGCATGTACTTCAATAATTAAATACATTTGAACTCTTTATTATTTTTATAATATTCCAGTAGTAAAATATTAAAAATGCAAAATGTTCTGCAATTGAAGATACACCAGAAAACAGAAACACTCGTTATAACAATCGTCAAGTCAGGTCTGGCACTCATGGTGCTGATTTTCACAAAGATGTCTGTGATTATATTAAAGACCTAAAAAGGTGTGCTGCTTTCCAAACCCTTATGTGATCATCCAAGGTGTGTTTGTTCATTGAAAGTCCATTGAGTGAGGAGCTCAGACTGTCTGCAGTAAGGAGAAAAAGGACAATGCAGACCTCTTGGAATTTGCAAAAAAACCCAACTTTCTATGTGATTAGATGGAGACAAACATTGCAAAGACAATTTGTGACTGTTTTGCTAAACCTTACCATCAATTTGACTTTTTTTGTTGACTTTTTGATAAGTGAATCACTGTACGGTGCATTCTTCCAAAGTTGTACTCATGACAATGGCCTGCACTCGTGTGCGAATAACAGCACCGCCAAGCTAGAGGCTGATGATGTAAAATCCAAATCATTCATAGCATCAGTGCACAGGTCTGTCCTTGAAAATGACACTGACATGAATGGCCAGTCGTAATGTCCAGTCTGACCTTCTGACGACAGAAAACTCCTTCAGCAGGAGTGGCACTGAGACATCGCACCGCTCACCGAAGCTGCAGCTTTCTTTGATGGCTGAATGCACAAAATATGTCTGCATGTAAGTACTGTACATATTCTAGGAATTCTGCTGTATATTCTTGTATATAATTTTTAATTACTGCCAAAAGATTTTCATGTTGCTGTTGAATACGTGCATGTTTTAAGTCTTTCAAGTAAGATGGTCATAAAATAACAGGTTTACATTTTTTTATGTGAATAATGCCATTAATATTTAATTATGCAGTGCACAAATTCAGAACTGTAATGTACATTGAGCTGGATGGCCTTGCGGACTCTTTCGCGTTTCCAATTTGTGTTACTATTTATCAAAACTGATTTCCTAATCAACTGCTGAAAAGACCGCCATTGTCTCTGTTGCTTATTCTTCTGTTTTATGACAATTAAATAATCTCTTCATCTTTTCACAGCTGTTCCCTAATACACCATACATACATTGCATCACACTTAAAGTTGGCTTATTGATGATGTTTCTCCCTCCTCTGAGCTCTGATTGATGTTATCAGTTATGGTGCTAACATAATCGTGGATTGCCGATGCCCACCTTGAATTAACATGAAACACATTGTGTTTGTGTAGCCGACTCACAATTAATTGGAAAACACTTTTATTCAAGCAGAGTTTACTCAGCTAAATCATGGAATAGCAGGAGTTTTAAAAAATCACATATCACAATACACAGCACATACTTTACAAAACCCCACACACACGAATCACAATACATAAAGGCACAGGAACACGTAACACATACCAAGAACTTCGACCCTCCTCTTTATTACTTCAGAAATCCAGTCCCTGAAAATACAGAAGATCAAAATATGCAAAACAAACAAAAATATGCAAAACAAACTGAACCCAAATGAATTAAATACACAATGTCAATGCAGGTAAGTTAGATCTTCAGTACAACAGCACTCCAAACTCTTTCCCACAGATACACAGTCCCTTCAGGCCCACCAGTATAACTGTTCCAGTTAGCCCACCGCCTATGGTGTCTGACAATCTGCCCTTAGGATTAATTCAAGATGCCAGTTGAGTTGTAAGCCTTCCACCTCTCATTTTCCATTTTTTGACTGTGAAACAATATCTGTTTTATAAACATGCCACTCAATCACAGGATGTTCTCTGGTGGCCCTGACATGCCAAGATGGATCTTGCAGCGTAGGCAATAGAAACTCTCAGGGTACGAGTTATTCAGCAAGTGGTGCAGAGAAATAAAAATAAAATACCACACTTTTACTAATGAAGATTTGTTACAATTTGATGATTCTCTGCTGACCTTGACTCAATAAACGCCAATCTGTCCAGTGAATCACCAACATGAACAGGCAACAAGAGGACAAACTACAAGTCACCTCTGCACCAATCCCATGGAAGGTCAATGATCTGCTTTCAGAGATCAAAATGAAATCCAAGATTCTCAGTTGAAAATCTGAAACACGTCAAAACACAGCTGATCAAACAAGCACTAACAAAAAAGAAGTTTGTTTCCATCACAAAATCTTTGCCAAATCAAATAAGAAGCACCTAGTAATGTATCCCTAACCTAGGAGAGAGGGCACACTGAGCCGCCATCCTAAAGAAGGCCATTAAATGATGTCACATGGTAGCAATAACATCATAACCATAACCAATATGGCTGTCACAATTACGAAAATCACATAAAATGGTAGTGTTTGCTAAAAAAGCCCAATGAAATCCTCTGTGATCCAATGTTGTATAACAAGAAAATGTGAAACCTGCCAAGAGGTGAACACTTATCAAAGGCACATCATTAAATATGTTTAAAATAAACAGTGAAAAGGGCAGAAGTGTATTCAGCGATACACAGGCCAACACACCATCCATCCATCCATCCATTTTCCAACCCGCTGAATCCAAATACAGGGTCACGGGGGTCTGCTGGAGCCAATCCCAGCCAACACAGGGCACAAGGCAGGAAACAATCCCGGGCAGGGTGCCAACCCACCGCAGGCCAACACACCAAAAAACAAGAAAAAAGGCCTGAAAAAGACATAAATGGGTCAGAGAAAATCAAAATAAAATCAAATCCTAACAACCAGCAGCATAGAATGCAAGAGCAGAAATTGCCTTAAATGAAACAAGAAAAAATAAAACCTAAAATTATGGCAGCATTAAACAAAGTGAAAATCCTGAGATAAAACTCAATCTGACTTGATGGAGATGTCAATAACATGTTGGAATCGTTAGAGATTTAGAATTCAATTTTCTATCACACATTAGTCCTCAGACTTAATGCACTGCTATCAGGACTGACAAGAAACAGTAAAATAAAGAAACAGCAAGCATGGCAGCCAAGAGCAGCGACGAAACATGAAAATGAGAATTTCACTCTGCTGTATACGTGTGATAATACACTTACACTGAACAAATAAAGCAAGACTTTTTACATTTTACATCTATAATAACTTTCATTTTTCTTTTTGCTATTTGTAAAGCACACACATAGGTGTGAAACTGCGCTACACAAAGAAATGAATGTCGATGTTGTTTAAAACCTCCAGGCCAGACAACTCCGTCCTGCTCTGCCAGCTCAGTATAATTTAACGTCTTTGTTACCAACAGTCAAGTACGAGATTCTGAAAGTCACTTGCAGCCCCTCCAGTGTCCTGAGTGACCAGAATATCACAAGTTACTCTGAGCAGTTTATTAGTTCTGTTCTCCTTACCTGTTTATGTCCCTGATGTCCCGTGAACTGACAATGTGACTTTATTCAATATGCCGCTGCGGCCCCTCGACTTCGGCAGGCGTTGTCAGTTCTGAGGCCAAACCGGAGACTGCAGCAGGGCTCAGTGTGTTTAATGTCAGCTCTGTGGCTGCTCTTCTACATTACAGCAAAGTCTGAAAGCAGCAAGTGCGGTCTTGTTATTAAAGCAATATAAATAAACAGGAATGCTGTCTGGTGAGTTTTCATCAGCGAAGGGGCCCACTTTACTATCCGGTGCTCCTTACTAACAGATGCTAACAGACACGATTACAATACTGACGTGTGGGCCTTTTTTCAGATTACAGATGCACACAGAGTGGTGGCCACAGTGGCTCAGCGTTTGTCTCTTTACCCTCACAGGTCCATTTTCTGCCATTCATTGCTTCTGAGCACACACATTAAAAAGCAGAGATAAGTGACATGCTTTGTTCAAACTACAGTAAGTAGCTTATTTCTTATTGAAATGTATTATTTTTCAGTGAGTCATAAATTGCCAAGAATTTCTTAGGACCTGTCAGTACAGGTCTGGGTTTGCTGTGTTCATGGTTCAATACAGTTATTATTTTACCATTAATAATTATCCTGCTTGAAGTGTCCTAACTTGTGATTAATTATTATTGTTATTTTTCTCTGATTTTATTCCTTTTCATGAATGCCTCTGTGTTGTTGAGGACAACTGCACCATTGTTAAACCACCGTGTACAACCTTACGTTTGATACCAAGAACACCCCATTCACCCTGCAGCTCCATTCCCATTTTTTCACTCATATGTGACAACAATCTGATTTGTAGAGAAGTATAATTACCAAAAAGTGTAATGGAATCAAAAACTTTTCAGAAATACAGAATCTCCACTGTTCTTGTAACAACTATTTTGCATCCAAAGGAGGAGTTTGGGGAGGCCATGGAAAACGACTTGCGGACGGCTTCGAGGAGATTCTGGTCCACCGTCCGGCGTCTCAGAAGGGGGAAGCAGTGCAGTGTCAACACTGTGTATGGTGGAGATGGTGCGCTGCTGACCTCGACTCAGGACGTTGTTGGTCGGTGGGAGGAGTACTTCGAAGACCTCCTCAATCCCACTAACATGCCTTCCAATGAGGAAGCAGAGCCTGGGGACACGGAGGTGGGCTCCCCCATCTCTGGGACTGAGGTCACCGAGGTGGTCAAAAAACTCCTTGGTAGCAGGGCCCCAGGGGTGGATGAGATACACCCGGAGTTCCTCTAGGCTCTGGATGTTGTAGGGCTGTCTTGGTTAACACATCTCTGCAACATTGCATGGACATCAGGGAGAGTACCTCTGGATTGGCAGACTGGGGTGGTGGTCCCCCTCTTTAAGAAGGGGGACCGGAGGGTGTGTTCCAACTACAGAGGGATCACACTCCTCAGCCACCCTGGAAAAGTCTATTTGGGGGTTCTGGAGAGGAGGGTCCGTCGGATAGTCGAACCTCGGATTCAGGAGGAACAGTGTGGTTTTCGTCCTGGTCGCGGAACAGTGGACCAGCTCTACACCCTTAGCAGAGTCCTGGAAGGTGCATGGGAGTTCGCCCAACCAGTCTACATGTGTTTTGTGGACTTGGAAAAGGCATTCGACCGTGTCCCTCGGGGAATCCCGTGGGGGGTACCGGACCCCCTGATAAGAGCTGTTCGGTCTCTGTACGATCTGTGTCAGAGCTTGGTCCGCATTGCCGGCAGTAAGTCGAACCCGTTTCCAGTGAGAGTTGGACTCCGCCAGGGCTGCCCTTTGTCACCAATTCTGTTCATAACTTTTATGGACAGAATTTCTAGGCGCAGCCAGGGTGTTGAGGGGGTCCGGCTTGGTGGACTCAGGATTGGGTCACTACTTTTTGCAGATGATGTTGTTCTGTTTGCTTCATCAGGCCATGATCTTCAGCTCTCTCTGGATCGGTTCGCAGCCGAGTGTGAAGCGGCTGGAATGGGAATCAGCACCTCCAAATCCGAGACCATGGTCCTCAGCCGAAAAAGGGTGGAGAGCCCTCTCAGTGTTGGGAGCGAGATCCTGCCCCATGTGAAGGAGTTCAAGTATCTCGGGGTCTTGTTCACGAGTGAGGGAAGAATGAAGCGTGAGATCGACAGGCGGATCGGTGCGGCGTCCGCAGTAATGCGGGCTCTGCATTGGTCTGTCGTGGTGAAAAAGGAGCTGAGCCATAAGGCAAAGCTCTCAATTTACCAGTCGATCTATGTTCCTACCCTCACCTATGGTCATGAGCTATGGGTAGTGACCGAAAGAAGGAGATCACGAATACAAGCGGCTGAAATGAGTTTTCTCCGCATGGTGTCTGGGCTCTCCCTTAAAGACAGGGTGAGAAGCTCAATCATCCAGGAGGGGCTCAGATTAGAGCCGCTGCTCCTCCGCATCGAGAGGAGTCAGATGAGGTGGCTCGGGCATCTGATCAGGATGCCTCCTGGACGCCTCCCTGGTGAGGTGTTCCGGGCACGTCCAACTGGGAGGAGGCCCCGGGGAAGACGCAGGACACGCTGGAGAGACTATGTCTCCCGGCTGGCCTGGGAACGCTTGGGATTTCCCCGGAAGAGCTAGAAGAAGTGGCCGGGGAGAGGGAAGTCTGGGCATCTCTGCTCAAGCTGTTGCCCCCGCGACCCGACCTCGGATAAGCGGAAGAGGATGGATGGATGGATGTTTTGCATCCAAACCATCCTCATCACTCTCAGCATTCTTTGGCCACGTCTTTCTATGCACTCAAACCCACAGCTCTGCTCTTTCGTTTCTCAGTTCTCTTCGTTGCCATTTTGAGCTGACAAATTCATTTACGTCCTGCACTGAAATGATGTGAAATTGAGCAGCAACCAGCATCTTTTAGATGGCTTTGGTCTGACAGAATTGCTTTAATCATTTTGTGCATGTGGGGCACATTCAGAATATACAGATTTGGATCAGACACTAACATTATCTGAGGACTTAAAATCTATACTAATAAAAGGCAAAGCCCTCACTGACTGACTGACTGACTGACTGACTGACTGACTGACTGACTGACTGACTGACTGACTGACTGACTGACTCACTCACTCACTCATTCTCCAACTTCCCGTGTAGGTAGAAGGCTGGAATTTGGCAGGCTCATTTCTTAAAGCTTACTTACAAAAGTTAGGCAGGTTTCATTTCGAAATTCTACGCATAATGGTCATAACTGGAACCTCTTTTTTGTCCATATACTGGAATGGAGTGCAGCTCGATGGCCGTGAGAGGCGGAGTTGCGTGTCACATCATCACGCCTCCCACGTAAGCACGTGAACTGACCCGCTGCCGTTTGCAATGCCATATTCGCGAGATACAAGATTTATGAGAAGACACAAGGTATAAACGACAGTTTGGATCACTTTGTAACAGAGTTAAAATTGCTGTAGCGAGAAACTTTTAACTGCTGGGTCTTAGCTAACATTAAATAAATCGTGGACATCGCAACATCACACAAGAGAGCGGCTCACGTGAAGTGACTGAACGCAGCAGGAGTGATCACTTCGATGAATCAAACCTGTTCAAAAAACACATTACACAATTGATAAGGTACGAAAACAATATGAAACCGATTGTGGATATGCATACAGCCACTGAAACTTTGTGACCGCACGAGACCTCAGGTCGGTCACGTGTCTGCAAAAGAACCTCATTGAGGCAACTGTTTTTACTGGCAGTGGCTCAGGGGAGAGAGTTTTTTCTCCTCGCATCCCCGTTATACCCTCTGATCTCCCATTTCAATTCAAACCCCTACAATTTCCACTAAGGCTCTGCTTCGCAATGACAATTAATAAGTCTCAGGGACAGACCCTACAAAAGGTTGGCATTGATTTGAGGCAGGACTGCTTTTCACATAGCAAACTGTACGTTGCATGCTCAAGAGTAAGCTCAGCACACAGCTTGGTCATATTACAACCAGAGGGGCGAACTGACAACGTGGTATACAAAGAGATCCTTAACAAGTAATTATTGATTCATTTTCCCACAGTTTAAAAAGGTTTACTTTTCTTCTTAATAAAAATTTTAAAGCAGTACTTCGCCGCTGCGAAGCGCGGGTATTTTCATATATATATATATATATATATATATATATATATATATATATTATATATATATATGTAGATATGTCAATGTATGTATGTATATATGTATGTCTAGATATATGTAGATATGTATATATATGTGTATATACATGTAGATATGTAAATATATATATATATATCGGTCTGTCGTGGTGAAAAAGGAGCTGAGCCGCCAGGCAAAGCTTTCAATTTACCAGTCGATCTATGTTCCTATCCTCACCTATGGTCATGAACTATGGGTAGTGACTGAAAGAACGAGATCGCGAATACAAGCGGCTGAAATGAGTTTCCTCCGCAGGGTGTCTGGGCTTTCCCTTAAAGATAGGGTGAGAAGCTCAGTCATCCGGGAGGGGCTCAGAGTAGAGCCGCTGCTCCTCCGCATCGAGAGGAGTCAGATGAGGTGGATCGGGCATCTGATCAGGATGCCTCCTGGACGCCTCCCTGGTGAGGTGTTCCGGACACGTCTAACCGGGAGGAGGCCCCGGGGAAGACCCAGGACACGTTGGAGGGACTATGTCTCTCGACTGGCCTAGGAACGCCTTGGGATTCTCCCGGAAGAGCTAGAAGAAGTGGCCGGGGAGAGGGAAGTCTGGGCATCTCTGCTCAAGCTGCTGCCCCCGCGACCTGACCTCGGATAAGCGGGAGACAATGGATGGATGGATGGATGTATTTGCCGTTGGAGATCCACGAAGGGAGAAAAAACAAATCACGTATCATAAAATAGTTTTATTCCTGAGCTTTCATATATATGTGTGTATGTATGTATGTATGTATGTGTGTATATATATATACATATGTATGTGTATGTATGTATGTATGTGTATATGTACAGTATATATGTATATGTGTGTGTGTATGTATGTGTGTATATGTATGTGTATATATATGTTGATATGTGTATATATATATGTATATATATGTGGATGTGTATATGTATATATATATGTATATATGTAGATATGTATATATGTATATGTATATATATGTTTATGTGTGTGTGTGTATATTATATATATATATATATATATATGACAGCAACACTCATAACAATGACAGCACAATTACATATACATATATATGTAGATATTAATATATATATATATATATGTGTGTGTCAATATATGTATGTATGCATGTATGTATGTCTATATATCTATAATAATAAAAGGCAAAGCCCTCACTGACTCACTCACTCACTCACTCACTGACTGACTGACTCACTCATCACTAATTCTCCAACTTCCCGTGTAGGTGGAAGGCTGAAATTTGGCAGGCTCATTCCTTACAGCTTACTTACAAAAGTTACGCAGGTTTCATTTCGAAATTCAAAGCGTAATGGTCATAACTGGAACATATTTTTTGTCCATACACTGTAATGGAGGAGGCGGAGTCACGTATCGCGTCATCACGCCTCCTACGTAATCACGTGAACTAAAAACAAGGAAGACATTTACAGCACGAGTCACACGCGGGAACGAAGGTAAATGACGTTAATTTTTGACTGTCTTTTAATACTGTGTGAGCATACATATTAACACATGTGCAATTAAACGTGTGCATTTACGGGGTGATTTCTCAGGCTTAAAAGCTCGCCTTTTACTAAAAAGGTAAATGCAAAACTATTTTCAATCAGTTTATTGAAATGCTCCCGTTAAGGATTGCAATAACATATTCGCGAGATAAAAGAACGAAGTAGGGGGAAATGGAGGAACAGCCGCAAACAGCGAAGAGCAAAAAATTAATTAAACAATTGAGAACGGAGCGAGTTAACCATACAAGCATGTTCATAAGGGAAACAAAGCACGGTGTAAAACGTAAGTTTAAATTAAGTTTATAGAAACGCTCCCGCTGCGGATTGCAATAACATATTCGCGAGATAAAAGTTTAATGAGAAGACACGAGGTATAAACGAAGCACACGCCGTGGCGCAACGTTAGGGGCAACAGTTTCAACCATTCTATGATCTGCTTCTCGCAACTGAAAGACGGCACATGGCGGATGTTAGCCGACTTGCTGACCGCAACGTTAGGGGCTTCAACTATGGCGCTGACGCAACATCTCAGTGCCAACACTTTGCAGACTGTACTTAAAAGACACGCCCTCCTCACTGGACAGTTAAAAACACCAATCAAACTAACGATGACATCAAGTATTACCCAATCAAAAGTAGGAAAGGAGGCATCTTCATAAAATGCATGTGGGATGATTTGCATGAGACGCTGCTTTAAAAAAAAAATGATAACAAAAATACGGGATAAATCCCGTCCAGTATTGATTCAAAATGGGACGCGCAATTTAATTCTCAAACGCGGCACGATTCCGTATTTTAAAGGACAGGTGGCAACCCTACAGTGCCAGGTAACCACCCATACAATCAGATTGTGATTCAGACTAGGAATGCAATGAATGTAATTACCCCAATCTACATACAAGGCGAAAGTCTTGCAACATTCAAAGATGATGGTTTGGGATAATTAGTACTTATTAAGTACAACATTGAACATAAAAGAGCTTATGAAGCCTTGAACCGAAAAAAGCAAGATCTCAGAGATCGTAAAAAAAAAAAAGGAGGTAATGTCGTTTTACTCGCTGTAGATTTTAGTCAAACATTACCAGTTATTCCACGAGGGAGACCAGCAGATGAACTCAACGCGTGTTTAAAATCCATGCTTCTCCCACGGTCGGTTATATGCCGCGTGTTCTCGGGTAGGTACAACAAAAAATGTATACATTTAACCATGTAATGGGCAAAGAAAAAATGAGGTATACCCGAAGGCACTGCAGTAGTACTCAATGTAACTTTACTTCTTAAATGTTAATGTTTTACTGTTTAATAATTTATACGCTTCTTATATATTGTTCAAATTCTTTTATCAAAATACCAGTGACAGCGCAATGCACGATAACATGGACTGAATACACCATACGCATCTGCCCACGGCCGCCCTGGTGTGCGCAGATAGGAGTTGATTCTAAAATAAAATAAACATAAAAAGAGTAATACATTCATCACCCATAAAGCGGATAGCAGACGTGACGTATTATATGTGTACCACATTTCAAATCAATACGTGAAACGGTTTGCAAGCTACATGTGATTTAAAATCCTGGACAGACCAACGAAAAGCCACGGTAGCAAATTATACAAGAAGATTTTACTGTTTAATAATTTATATTTATATGAAATGTGCTTCTTATATATTACTTCATATTCTCATATGATAATGATGTTAATGTTGTTTATATTGATTTCTATGTTATTGTAAGTGCATCTATGTGTGTATATGTATGTATGTATGTGTATATATATATATATATATATATATATATATATATATATATATATATATATATATATATAAAAAATATATGTGTATATGTATATATAATATATCTGTATATGTGTGTGTATATGTATATATATATGACAGCAACACTCATAACAATGACAACACAATTACATTGACAATCATGTTACGTTATTTTTAAAATGTTTCCTTTACTTTTTCATAACCTCTTTAACACACTACTTCTCTGCTGCGAAGCGCGGGTATTTTGCTAGTATATATATATATATATATATATATATATATATATATATATATATATATATATGTAGATATGTATATATGTGTATATATATGTAGATATGTATATATGTGTATATATATATGTAGATATGTAAATTTATATGTATATATATGTGTCTGTGTGTATATATATATATATATATATATATATATATATATTTTTATGTATGTATGTATGTATGTATGTATGTATGTATGTATGTGTGTATATATATATGTATGTGTATGTATGTATGTGTATATGTATATATGTATATGTGTGTGTGTATGTATGTGTGTATATGTATGTGTATATATATGTTGATATGTGTATATATATATATATATATATATATATATATGTATATATATGTGGATGTGTATATATATATATATATATATATATATATATATATATATATATGTATATATGTGTATATGTAGATATGTGTATATGTAGATATGTATATATATGAATATATATATATGTTTATGTGTGTGTGTATCTATACTAATAAAAGGCAAAGCCCTCACTGACTCACTGACTGACTGACTGACTGACTCACTCATCACTAATTCTCCAACTTCCCGTGTAGGTAGAATGCTGAAATTTGGCAGGCTCATTCCTTACAGCTTACTTACAAAAGTTAGGCAGGTTTCATTTCAAAATTCTACGTGTAATGGTCATAACTGGAACCCGTTTGACTGACTCACTCATCATTAATTCTCCAACTTCCCGTGTAGGTAGAAGGCTGAAATTTGGCAGGCTCATTCCTTACAGCTTACTTACAAAGGTTAGGCAGGTTTCATTTCGAAATTCTACGCATAATGGTCATAACTGGAACCTGTTTTTTGTCCATATACTCTAATGGAGGAGGCGGAGTCACGTATTGCGTCATCACGTATTACGCCTCCTACGTAATCACGTGAACTGAAAACGAGGAAGAGATTTACAGCACAAGTCAAACGTGGGAACGAAGGTAAATGACGTTAATTGTTGACTGTCTTTTAATAGTGTGTAAGCATACATATTAACACATGTGCAATTAAACGTGTGCATTTACGGGGTGATTTCTCAGGCTTAAAAGCTCGCCTTTTATTAAAATGGTAAATGCAAACTCTTTTCATTCTGAAGGGCAAAAAACCACGTTAGATTTCAGCCGTTAAACGCGCAAAAATGTCAGTACACCAGATAAATAAGCGCAACATATTATCAGTTGTATTGTATGCTTACAATACATATAGAAATGTGTTAATCGTTAACTAATATTATGGGATGGTGTTTTTCGACTCGCGCCTTGATTTAAACGATTGCATGTCTTGGTGGGTTTGCGTAGCTTATTGTCAATATCTTTACACCTCTTTTTAAGACTTAATTTAAAAAGGTTTTCTTTTCTTCTTAATTAAAATTTAAAAGCAATACTTCACCGCTGCGAAGCCCCTCTAGCGCTGACGAGGTTCGATTACCGTAAGCGAGTGCAGTGGAGTGTGTACGCCTGATGAGCGAAGAATAAGGGGGAAAGACGTGTCGCGTACTCTTTGCATTATTTGACAGTAAACTATTTTCATCCATTCTATGATCTGCTTCTCACAACTGAAGGCACCGTGGCTGATGTTACCTGACTTGCTGGCCAACCATAAGCGTAGGTAGGGGTAGGGTAGGTAACCACCCACTCACTTCACTCCCTTACGGGAATCAAAACTCGGACGTCAGCGCTAGAGGCGAAGCCCCTAAAATTGCGCCACGGTGTGTGGTTGGTTTATTTGACAGCATGTAGATCGGGGTAATTACATTCACGGCATTCGTAGTCTGATTCACAATCTGATTGTATGGGTGGTTACCTACCAGGTAACGCTTATAGTTGGCCAGCAAGTCAGCTCGAAGTGATCACTCGAGTGAAGGCAGCTTCACAATAAAACAGATCCTTAACAAAGTGTTATTGGTATATTTTCCCTCAATTTTAAAAGGTTTTCTTTTCTTCTTAATAAAAATTTAAAAGCAGTACTTTGCGGGGATTTAGATATAGATATAGATATAGATATAGATATATATATATATATATATTTATGTATATATATATATATATATATATATATAGATAATATATATATAGATGTATATAGAGATATAGATATATATAGTTATACATATATACTGTAAATATATATAGATATAGATATATATATATATATGTATGTATGTCTATATATATATATATATATATATATATATATATATATATATATATGTAAGCTTATAAGTACTGCCTTACTTCTCTTTAAGAAAGGAAGATGTAATGATACTTGATTTAAACGATTGCATGGCTTGGTGTGTTTGCGTAGCTTATTGTCAATATCTTGACACCTTTTTTTAAGACTTATTGACTGAAACGGGCTTTCACAAAAAAAGTTAGGGCTTTGCTACAGGATACACCCTCCACAAGTTAAGCAAGTAAAAATAAAATATATATTTCTGTTTTATTTAAACCTTTTAAGTTTGTATGCATAGCCCCATTTGGCTGTTTTAGTTTTTTTTTTTCTTTCTTCAGTAATATTAAATCTCCTTAAAGAAAAAGAACATATGCATTTTACTTTTTGTATCTCTTTAGTAATATTTTAGTGTAAAAGGATAACCAGTATTTAAACCTTTTATGTTACTTTATAAAGTTATTTTACACAATGTTGAAAAATTAATAAGAAAGCTACATATTTTGGCAGCTGCTGCTTTAATTTTCAATGAAATGAAAAAAGCTCTCCAAGAGAAAACCTCAATGAAGAAGACACAAATGAGAAACCCTCATTTATAAAGGTTTGCTACAGATGACTTGACTGAAAATAAATTAATACTTCCTATGTGTATAATACATATTTATCTATTTTACTTATGCCTTTATTCCAGCAACTTGCAACATCTGAGGTACAATTTGTTACATTAACATCACACAGTGGTGTCAGTACCAGGATTTGAACTGACAAGCTCCGGGTTTGCTGAAATATTACTGAAGAAAGAAAAAAAACGAAAACGGGCAAATAGGGCTTTGCATACAAATGTCCATCCATCCATTATCCAACCCGCTATATCCTAAATACAGGAGCCAATAAGTAGATATGTATATATAGAGTATATATATATATATATATATATATATATATATATATATATATATATATATATATATATATGTGTGTGAATGTATTTATGTATGTATGTATATATGTATGTCTATTTGTATATGTATATATATATATATATGTATATGTGGATGTGTATATGTATATACAGTAATCCCTCCTCCATCGCGGGGGTTGCGTTCCAGAGCCACCCGCAAAATAAGAAAATCCGCGAAGTAGAAACCATATGTTTATATGGTTATTTTTATATTGTCATGCTTGGGTCACAGATTTGCGCAGAAACACAGGAGGTTGTAGAGAGACAGGAACGTTATTCAAACACTGCAAACAAACATTTGTCTCTTTTTCAAAAGTTTAAACTGTGCTCCATGACAAGACAGAGATGACAGTTCCGTCTCACAATTAAAAGAATGCAAACATATCTTCCTCTTCAAAGGAGTGCGCTTCAAAAGCAAAGCCTGTCAGAAAGAGATAGGAAACCAAACAAATCAATAGGGCTGTTTGTCTTTTAAGTATGCGAAACACCGCGGCACAAAGCTGTTGAAGGCGGCAGCTCACACCCCCTCCGTCATGAGCAGGAAGACAGAGAGAGAGAGAGAGAGAGAGACAGAGTTTGTTTTTCAATCAAAAATCAATACGTGCCCTTCGAGCTTTTAAGTATGCGAAGCACCGTGCAGCATGTCGCTTCAGGAAGCAGCTGCACAGAAGGTAGCAACGTGAAGATAATCTTTCAGCATTTTTAGACGAGCGTCCGTATCGTCTAGGTGTGCGAACATCCCCCCTGCTCAATCCCCCTACGTCAAGATCAGAGAAAGTCAGCGCAAGAGAGAGAGAGAGAAAAGTAAGTTGGGTAGCTTCTCAGCTATCTGCCAATAGTGTCCCTTGTATGAAATCAACTGGGCAAACCAACTGAGGAAGCATGTACCAGAAATGAAAAGACCCATTGTCCGCAGAAATCCGCGAACCAGCAAAAAATCCGCGATATATATTTCAATATGCTTACATATAAAAGCCGCGAAAGGCGAAGCGCAATATAGCGAGGGATTACTGCATATGTATATGTAGATATGTGTATATGTAGATATGTATATATATGTATATATGTTTATGTATATATATGTTTACATAACCTCTTTAACACACTACTTCTCCGCTGCGAAGCGCGGGTATTTTGCTATATTATATATATATATATATATATATATATATATATATATATATATATATATATATATGACAGCAACACTCATAACAATGACAACACAATTACATATACATATATATGTTGATATTAATATATATATATATATATATATATATGTGTGTGTGTCAATATATATATATATATATATATATATATATATATATATATATGTAGATATGTATATATGTGTATATATATGTAGATATGTGTATATGTGTAGATATGTAAATATATATGTATATATATGTGTCTGTGTGTATATATATATATATATATATATATATATATATATATATATATATATATATATGTGTCCGTGTGTATATATATATATATATATATATGTATACATATATGTGTGTGTGTGTATGTATGTGTGTATATATATGTTGATATGTGTATATATGTATATATATGTGGATGTGCATATGTATATATATATGCAGATGTGTATATGTAGATATGTGTATATATGTATATGTATATATATGTTTATGTGTGTGTGTGTGTGTGTGTGTGTGTGTGTGTGTGTGTGTGTGTGTGTGTATTATATATATAAAAGACAGCAACACTCATAACAATGACAACACAATTACATTCACAATCATGTTACGTTATTTTTAAAATGTTTCCTTTTATTTTTCATAACCTCTTTAATACACTACTTCTCCGCTGCGAAGCGCGGGTATTTTGCTAGTAAATAAATAAAATAAAATACAAGACAGGAGAAAGGAAATCAGGTTAGAGTTACTTTTTGCTGCACTGTGAACATAACCTTAAAAACTTGTGTTTCTTCAAGAGATTTACAGTGGGGCAAAAAAGTATTTAGTCAGCCACCAATTGTGCAAGTTCTCCCACTTAAAAAGATGAGAGAGGCCTGTAATTTTCATCATAGGTATACCTCAACTATGAGAGACAAAATGAGAAAAAAAATCCAGAAAATCACATTGTCTGATTTTTAAAGAATTTATTTGCAAATTATGGTGGAAAAAAAGTATTTGGTCAATAACAAAAGTTCATCTCAATACTTTATTATATACCCTTTGTTGGAAATGACAGAGGTCAAATGTTTTCTGTAAGTCTTCACAAGGTTTTCACACACTGTTGCTGGTATTTTGGCCCATTCCTCCATGCAGATCTACTCTAGAGCAGTGATGTTTTGGGGCTGTTGCTGGGCAACACGGACTTTCAATTCCTTCCAAAGATTTTCTATGGGGTTGAGATCTGGAGACTGGCTAGGCCACTCCAGGACCTTGAAATGCTTCTTTCGAAGCCACTCCTTCATTACCCGGGCGGTGTGTTTGGGATCATTGTCATGCTGAGAAACCTAGCCACGTTTCATCTTCAATGCCCTTGCTGATGGAAGGAGGTTTTCACTCAAAATCTGATGATACATGGCCCCATTCATTCTTTCCTTTACACGGATCAGTCGTCCTGGTCCCTTTGCAGAAAAACAGCCCCAAAGCATGATGTTTCCACCCCTATGCTTTACAGTAGGTATGGTGTTCTTTGGATGCAACTCAGCATTCTTTCTCCTCCAAACACGACGAGTAGAGTTTTTACCAAAAAGTTCTATTTTGGTTTCATCTGATCATATGACATTCTCCCAATCCTCTTCTGGATCATCCAAATGCTCTCTAGCAAACTTCAGACGGGCCTGCACATGTACTGGCTTAAGCAGGGGGACATGTCTGGCACTGCAGGATTTGAGTCCCTGGCGGCGTAGTGTGTTACTGATGGTAGCCTTTGTTACTTTGGTCCCAGCTCTCTGCAGGTCATTCACTAGATCCCCCCGTGTGGTTCTGGGATTTTTCTCACCGTTCTTGTGATCATTTTGACCCCACGGGGTGAGATCTTGCATGGAGCCCCAGATCGAGGGAGATTATCAGTGGTCTTGTATGTCTTCCATTTTCTAATAATTGCTCCCACAGTTGATTTCTTCACAACAAGCTGCTTACCTATTGCAGATTCAGTCTTCCCAGCCTGGTGCAGGTCTACAATTTTGTTTCTATTGTCCTTTGACAGCTCTTTGGTCTTGGCCATAGTGGAGTTTGGAGTGTGACTGTTTGAGGTTGTGGACAGGTGTCTTTTATATTGATAACGAGTTCAAACAGGTGCCATTAATACAGGTAATGAGTGGAGGACAGAGGAGCCTCTTACAGAAGAAGTTACAGGTCTGTGAGAGCCAGAAATCTTGCTTGTGTAGGTGACCAAATACTTATTTTCCACCATAATTTGCAAATAAATTCTTTAAAAATCAGACAATGTGATTTTCTGGATTTTTTTTTTTCATTTTGTCTCTCATAGTTGAGGTATACCTATGATGAAAACTACAGGCCTCTCTCATCTTTTTAAGTGGGAGAACTTGCACAATTGGTGGCTGACTAAATACTTTTTTGCCCCACTGTATGTCAACATCAGCTTCCAAAAATGTTAAATGTCCTATTGTTGATGCTTTTTATCAGGGAGTTGTGCCCACCTCCATTAATAGGTGGGATGTTATATCTGAAGCCAGTAATATTGCACTGACAAAAGGAGAAAGATGGAGGAGGTTCAAAGTAATAAATTGTAACAGGTTCTTGTTGCTGAGTACACATTACACCATAAGTATAATACAATCAGCTTCCTATTAGCTCCACAATACCCATTATTCCTTATTACTGGTTCAAAAGACTTACAATATATTACATATTTCTCCCCCCTTAAGACTGTAAATGTGGGTAACAATAACAATGTGGGCATCTGCTATCTAAGAAGAGGAATATCAAGATGTTGTCAATGCAGTTCACATTCTAACAAACTGGAGACGGTAAACCTCCTCTACATCCTGCTAACACAGTGGAGTATTCTGCCCCTTATTATTATTATTTTCTCACATACAGGGTTAGTTATTATAAGTTAAGATGGTCAGGAGGCTTTCTTCTTCACAGAGGCCTACGTCATACATGTGGTTTGTGTTCATCTCCTAACTCAGCCTCAGGTTACTTTGACATCAGTAGGAGTTGAAGCCGGACAGACAGATGGCATCCCAGGGGGCTTTAGGTCCGCTCACTAGGACTTGGTGCCTCAGATGTTTTTGTGCTACTGACTGTTTCAGCAGGTATACCAGGTAGCAACTGTTCAGCCTGTCGTCTCCATGTCTGGCAGTCTTGTGTGTTTACCCATTTCTCAGTGGTGGAGTAATTATGAGCGAGAACAGCATCTCTACTTGGAAGCTCACGATCTTTAGCCCACTTGGCCCTTTGATTTACTTGATCCTGCTGCTTATCATAATCAAACATCTGAGTGGTAGCTGATCTCAACAAATCAAGACGTGTTCTAAACAACCTTTTCAGAAACAGATCAGTTAATGACATACCTGTTGTTGTATGGGATGTGTCACGATATTTAAGAAGAAATGTGTAAAGATATTGTTTGAAAGGAGTTTCCCTTTTGGATGCTTTAAGAGCATATTTAAGGGTTTGCACTATTCTTTCAGCCAAGCCATTATTAATGAGGGCTGGATAGAAGATGATTAATACCATTACTTTTTAGGAATTCCTCAATTTCTTAGGACAAAAAGTTGCAAACGTCTCTCTTAAGGACTGGATCGTCTTTTCTGATGTGATGATGGACATGATGGTGACCTCAGGCCACTTAGAATGTGCATCCACTGTGATCAGAAGCATGACACCCTCTACAGGTCCTGCAAAGTCTAAATGAACACGCTGCCAAAGACTGGCAGGCCATTCCCATGGAAGAAATGGTGCTGGACTTGACATAATTCTGAGGCCTTGGCATGATGAACATAAAGTTGTGTTTTCTTCAATATCACAATCAAGTTGAGGCCACCAAAAGTAACTCTGGGCTAACTCTTTCATTTGGACTGTGCCACAGTATCCGAGGTGTAACTCATCCAGAATGGGTTTCCTCTATCTTGGTGTTATAATCACTCACATGCCCCACATGAGACATCCTGCTGTCACTAATAGCTCATTACCACGTGAGAGATAAGGCTGAACATCAGCAATGCATGAAGGTGCTAATGTCCTGATCTCTGACAATGCAATCGAGTAGTTCTGAAAGTGTTGAATTGTCCTTAGTTTCCTGCCTGATTGGGTTACAGGTGTAACCTCTTTTTATGGGTTGTATTGCTTCTTTTTTCTGGGTTTTTCAGGTAGAGGGAGTCTTGACAGTCATTTGCATTTCCATGTGCCTCAGAAGTCCTGTGTTTATCTCATAATTGTGAGCCCTAGTAGTAATGCTCAGCTCTGATGCCTGCTTACTGTCATAGATTGCACAACAGTATGTGAGCCAAAAGAGATGTGAGTGGTTGGTATCTGTTACCAACGTATGTTTTTGACCAAACAGTTAAGTCTGATTTTTTTTTATTTCAGAAATTATGTTTTAATGTCTTTTTTCTGAGGATATTTTGTTTCACTTTTATTTAATGCTCTTCAGGCAAATGACAAATGGTTGCCCCAATATTCAATACAGCAGCACCAACACCATAAAGGGTGGCATCAAATGTTAGATGAATTGGTTAGGATGGGTCAAAATGTGTGAAAACTCCATCATTGATTGATTGTCCATCAATCACACAGAATAAGGAACCAAAGCAGGATGCTCTTCAAGACAGAGAAGCTTTTATCTTTGGCTCCATCAAATAATAACCACCTTTCTCTACCCTCTCAAGCCTGCACAGTATTTAATCCTGGGATTAAAACATTTAAAGAACTGTATATAGATAATGTCTTTGCATTTTGTGAACAATTATGTTTCAATTTAACTTCTCATCAACACAATTTTTCCACTACTTTCAAATCAGAAACTTTGCTAAAACCAATCTGCCCAATTGTCCTCACCTCCCATTTCTATTCCAGAAGAAATACTGATCAGTCTTGAAGACTCAGACAGCATCTCAGCAAGATTTAAAAACATATTAAAATCTCTTCCTTTCAAATAACTCAGGGTACAATGGGGAAAGGATCTTTTACTTAACATCTCAGAAAAGGAGTGAAAGTCAGCCATGCACAGCATACACTCCAGCTCCATATGCACAAAGCATTCAGTTGTTCAACTTAATCTTTCATTGATCACATTTATCTCATTTAAAATTGTCCAAAATGTATCTAAGGCCAAGTTCCAACCTGTGAACATTGTAATTGAACTCCAGCCTCACTGGGCCACATGTTTTGGAAGTGCACCATAATTTTGGACAAATATCTCTGAATGTTTACCAGACAGCCTTGGTGTCACAATCACTCCTAACTCATTAACAGCTGTGTGTGGTGGGCTGACAGAGGGGCTTAAAGTGGATAAGTTGACAAACTGAGTGTAATGGCCAACACCACGCTATTGGCATGTAGCTTTATCCCGCTTAACTGGAAGAATCCCAGGCCATCTTCTAGAATAAGTCAGTGGGTAACTGATGTTATATGCAATTTGAAGTTGTCTGTTGTTACGGTTCTGCCTTTGTCCAGAAATGGCTCCATAAGCTTTATGACCACAGACTCGGAAAGTCTTTCTCCCGTGGGACGACTGGGATCTTTTCCTAAATAAGGAGTGGCATTGCACATGTACTTTGTCTCCAAATCTGCCGCAATCCAAAAAGGCAGAACCGTAACAACAGACAACTTCTTCACGTCACTTTCGCTGGCTAATAGACTGCTGCACCGCAATACAACTCTGCTTGGCACCATGAATAAAGTGCGACGGGAACTTCCACCTGCAGCTAAAGTCAGTTCAGTACATGAACAATTCTCCACGCTGGTGTTTAGATCTCCCAGTGCCATGCTGACAGTGTATGTGCCCAAAAAGATGAAGTCTGTCTGCATTCTCAGCACAATGCACCATGATGTGGAGATTGGGCAAGATAAAAAAAAAAAAACAAACACGGTCACAGACTACAACCACATGAAGGTATGCTAATGAAAAAAATATTAGTGTGACGAAGTATTCTGGTGCTCTTCTGGTGATAAAATGATTTCTTCAAAATGTCACATATATTTGTCTTTCTTTTTTCCCCAGCGTGGCGTTGACATCATGAACCAGGAGGCGCGTGCTTGTTCAGTGCGCACAGGAACACGCAGGTGGCCGGTTGCTGTGTTGTACAACATCCTTGACCTAGCAGCGATGAACGCACACGTACTGTATAAGGCATGCACGGGGTCCGCTGAGGAAAGAAGAGTGTTCATGGCTCACCTTGCAGAGGAACTTCGTCGTCGCTTCTTACAGGAAAAGGCGATGGAAAAAGAAAAGATGATACAGCGTCAACAAACTTCCGTTCTAAGACCTCAGCTTCCCCCAGGGAAGAAAGTACAGTGTCAGGTGCTCATTCACTGTAATAGGAACCATAGCACAGAGAGGTGTGTACACTGCAACAAGTACACATGTTGTAAATGTAGGAATGGCGGACCTTGGGTGTGTGGGAACTGTTAATATTTGAATGTGATGATTTTATATAGCACGGATCGGAAATCAGCAGTTCTTAACATTGCACCACGCAAGCTGTCGTATCAACCACCAACTGTAACTTGCTTTCTTTATTCTTCGGTTATAGTCTTGAATAAAAGTGCACTTTTATTTATGTGAAACCAGCTGTGTCAGATGGGGTTGTATGGATTGATTCTGAATGTGACTGCGAGAATGAAAAGTGAATTAAAAAAAAAAAAAAAAGCTAACCTTTACCAGTATCATAAGTTACACCGCCTGTTACAGACTGAAATCAAATTTATATTGTTATTCTAAAATTGTAAGAATAAGAGCAGTTAATTTCTCGAAGTGGAGCCGTGCGGAATCGAACTCGCCACCCTCTGATTCCCAGTCAGGCGCTGATACCATTACGCCACCACGGCGGTTGTAGTAAGAGTGTCAATGTGGCATGCTAACGCGGCTTTTTTTTTTTTTTTTTTTTTTGAATGAAGGCGTACGTGTTCTTTTATTTGTACCTTTTGTGAAAGTGTTTCTTTGATATATGGACTTCAGGCTTCATACGTTATATAGTTTATGCCTACATTTTGTCATTTACTATTAGAATATGAAAAACGTTTCTGTTTTAAAAAATATGTTTGCACAGCCAACTATAGAAATGGAACACACATGAAATGCGTGTATTCCAAATAACGCTAGAATTATTTCCACTGTAAAACTCCACTTCAATCCCAGGTAATCAAATCAAGGCAAGGCTTGAGCTAGGAGAGAAGTTCATTCTAAGTCGGTGGGGGGATGGAATAGCTGGCTGCTAGTAGATTTATCAGCACATTTAGATGACAAAGGCCTCTGGCGGAGAGGTGCAAACGGATTTAAGACGCGATTTAAGGTGGGACGGATTTACGAGTTTTTTCGTAGGCTCTGGTAATTCTAGTGTTAATAACATTATAGAATAAAGATTTATATTGGGGAAAAGGACATTCTCCCATATCTTTCTGATGGCTCTCCTCTGTTTCTCTCAGGAGGGGGTCAAATTCTGCTTTGTAATGTTGACTTGAGTATATGGAATGTTATTTTCTTCAATTAAAATAATAAAAAAAAAAATGTGTTAAAATTGTCTTGCCAGCCAGTGTTGCCTTAGCTTTTCTGAATGTCATTTCACATTCTTGTAACCATTTCCAGGGTCTGCTCTTACACAGCAATATTGTTAATTGTGGTATTAAACTCCCATAATAGTTCAGGAGACCCAAGATTGATCTCAGTTGGCTGACGTTGCTTGGAGCAGGGCAACCACTAGGGCCTTCAGTATTGAAGGATATCACAAAAAGCAAACACAAGTGTCATAAAAAGGTTTGGGGCAGCCACCCGTATAATATCCCTTGCTGCAATATGGGCAAATTGCTAGCACTGATGTGCTCAGAATGGAGTCCAAAATAGAACTGATTAAGTTATTCAAATATGGCGGCTTTAAAGGCCAGAAAAGGAAGTGAAGTCATCGGGGGTGGAATTTCCCTTGAACATTTTGCAGGTAAGTGAGATAAAAGGTCAGTGCACTCTGCCACCCCCTGGTCTGGAATGGAATTTCTCTCATTTAGACCCTTTAGCTGCCTCCCATGTGCACGTGTGTGACAAGGAGCCGTGTGCAAAGTGTCAGCCTCAATTACTTTCCCTAGAAGCTTTGAAGAAGTCACATTTGTCCTTATAAACGTGCAATCCATACTCTTCTAGCCTGCTTAAAATTTTATCCGGATTTGCCTCATACTCCTTGTCATCTTGGCCAGTGACCAGGATGTCATCCAGGTAACCCTGTACACGTGGTAGTCCACTAAGCATTTAATGTGCTGGAATAAAGCCAGTAATCCCAAGTAAGTAATCCCAAGAGGTAAGCGATTATAAGGGTAGAACTCTTTATATGATGTTATCGTGAGGTACTTTTGTGAGGGAATTAATACAATTGACTGGCCCCCACACTCACTTGCCTGACCTCAATCCAATAGAACACCTCTGGGTGGGACATTTTGTTTCCATCCATCTGACGCCTCAGACTGTCCAGGAGCTCATTGATGCCCTGGTCCAGATCTGGGAGGAGATCCCCCAGGACACCATCCGTTATCTCGTTAGGATGTTGTCAGGCCAGCATACAAGCACGTGGGGGCCATACAAACTACTGAGTACGATTTGGAGTTGCTGCAATGAAATTTCAACCAAATGGACTCACCTGCCTGCCTGCCGCATCATTTTTTCACTTTGATTTTCGGGGTGTCTTTGAATTCAGCCCTCTGTAGGTTGATCATTTTCATTTCCATCGAACGATATGGCATCCTTTCGTTCCTAACACATTACCATATCAGTAAAGATAGCTAGCAGGAGTTTTTTTCCCATTGAGATCTGATGTTTTTTCAAAGTGTTCCTTTAATTTTTTTGAGCAGTTTATATACAGTATATATTGTAGGCTGGGGGGCTGATTGCACCCCTGGAGAATACAGATGATCCTTGGAAAACCCCTGAAAAATGTTGACAGACTACCTTCACATTCCTCCTTACCTTTCTGGCGGCTCTGTCTCGTGATAAGCCTCTCGCACGGTACTCCGCTTACTTAAAAAGCCTGTACGGGCTCCTGTCAGTTTGGAATTGATTGTTTGCTTTTCTCTCTCTCTCTCTCTGACATTCTCTCCTCCTGGTGGAACTGTCATCTCTGACTTGTCATGGAGCACAGTTTAAACTTTTGAAAAAGAGACAAATGTTTGTTTGCAGTGTTTGAATAAAGCTCCTGTTTTTTCTACAACCTCCTGTGTTTCTGTGCAAATCTGTGACCCAAGCGTGACAAGTGTTACCAGGAGTGGTTGCACAGATGGATGCCGAGGAGTTATTTCAAATCGCTCAGAATGTTCCACTTCCTTACGATCCGGAGGATGATCCGATTCCTCATCAGAATGTCCCACTTCATAATAATCAGCAGAATATTCCTCTGCCTCCACTTCCTGAAAATTCTAAGAATGTGCTGACAAAGATGGGTCCTTCCGATGATCCAGAGATGTTTCTTTTGGCTTTTGAGCAAGTGGCAACTTTGCTGGGATGGGACAAATGACACTGGGCTGTTATCACCACCCCTTTTTTGTGTGGGGATGCATTACTTTCCTTACGGAATGTGCCTTGTGATAAGCTCGGCAATTATGATTTCCTGAAAGAGCAAGTTGTTTTCCGTAAGACCACGACCTTTTTGGCTAAAGGTTCTGCACTTAATGACTGGAAACTGGATATGGACGGTCCCATCCATGCGCAAATACAAGATTTGATTCATAAAGTACATTGCTGGTTTGAGGGGGACAAAATGGAGCGAGTCGTAGAAAAGGTTGTCATGAACATAGTACTGGCCAGGATACCTGCAGTTCTTCGAGATGAGTTTCTTCATCATAATGTTGAGTCATTAATGATTATGTCCAGATAAGAAGCAAGACAGAAGCTTTCTTCTGGTGCTGTGGAGCATCAACAGTGTGAGCAGGAAACTCAGAAATATCTTTACGATAGGCGCAGTAAGCTCCGTGAATTCAAACCTGGTGATTGTGTTTTGGTACTGGTTCCGTCTGACCCACACAAATTTCTAGCTAAATGGTTAGGACCCTGCCATTATTGAGGAACATATGGGACCGGTAAATTACAAGGTTAGAATACCAGGCCGGCACAAACCATTCCAGATTTTACACATTAATCTCTTGAAAGAATGGCATGACCGGCAGGGGATTTACACTTCTTTGGCTGCTGTTTCTCAGACCGATGTTACCATTGGTAACGATTTGACTGACTCACAAAAGACAGAATTGTTAACTTTATGTTAAATTTTTATGGACAGAAATTTGTGAATGTTACTTTTGTGATTTGAAAACCGTTTTGTCTTCTTATCCAGTTTTGCGGAATCCCGATTTCTTGAAGGATTTTGTCCTACAGACGGACACAAGTGCATTTGGTGTAGGCGCTGTCCTGTCCCAGGTTTTTGATGGAGAAGTGCACCCTATCTCATATTTGAGTAGGAAACTGCTTCCTAGGGAACACAATTATTCGACTATCGAGAAAGAATGTTTGGCGATTAAATGGGCTATGGAAGCGTTTTGTTATTACTTATGGGGTCGAAATTTCACATTAGTGACTGATCATGCTCCACTTCAGTGGTTATACCGTCAGAAAGATACAAACTCTCGTCTCATGAGATGGTTTTTGGGCTTGCAACCTTACAGTTTCACAGTCAGGCATCAACCTGGCTCTGAGTATGTTAATGCTGATGTCCTGTGTGGCACGCGGCTGGGGGTGGCACCCAGCCGGGATGCCCAGGAAGACAGGAGGAAGGATCATTCCTTCTCCAGACCACGAGGGGGCATCCGCCCTGGTTGTATTGGGGGCCACGGGTACAGGGCTTGGAAGCCCAACCCTGTATGGGCCTGTGGTCACCGCCAGGGGGTGTCCCCCTGCCTGAAGGACCTGGGCCCCCAGTACTTCCGCCACACCAGGAAGTGCTGGGGGGAAGAAGACTGGGGACACCCGGGGGGCTTCCGGGAGCACAGCCGGCACTTCCGCCACACAGGGGAGTGTCCGCAGAGAAGTGTCAGGAAAGCACCTGGAGCCCATCCGGGCATGTATAAAAGGGGCCAGTAGTTATACAGATAGCTATAATCAACGAATGATTGATGGCTTTAAGCCCCGCCCCCAACTTTGATTGATTGCTTCAAGCCCCGCCCCAAATATGATTTATGAAAATATGAAAATATAAAAATATGAAAAAAAAATGGATTTATGAAAATATGAAAATATAAAAATATAATTTATGTAAATATAAAAACATGAAAATTTATGAAACTATAAAAATATGGATTACGTTAATATGATTTATAAGCTATAAGATATTGACTCATCGCTCTAAGTTATAAACTAATAGTAAGAAAATAAATATACAATTTTCTAAAATCGATATAAGATATTGACTCCCTGCTCTAAGTTCACGACACGCGTCTTTCCTGCTTAGCCATAACTAAAACGATATAAGATATACAATTATCTAGCCGAACCTTTCTAAAAACGATATTCACTCCCCGCTCTAAGTTATAAGCTCAAGACACGCCGCTTCATTTTATAAACACTAAATTCAAAACTAATATTAAGAAATAAACACTTATCTTCCCAGCACTTTCTAAAACGTGGCTTCATATTAAGAAATATATACGGATCTTGCTTGCATGCCCACGCACGGCCGTGACTTTCTAAAAATGAAATATACACTTTGCCTAATCGTAAGACTCTTTCTAAAAACCATGGGACCTTTAGTGTAAAATTTTCAGCAGTTGAAACAGTCGAGACCCAGGAAGCCCCCATCACCAAGCAGCCCGTGCTAGCAAATGGTAGGGAAAAGATGATGCTGTAGTGTTAAAAGGAAGCACCCCGCCATGCGGCACTTTGCTGGGACATAGTGTCACCAATTTTAAAAGGAAGCCCCCCCCCTGCCAAGCATCAGACGGCGGTCAATTTTAAACCGTGGGAAAAGATACTGTAGTGTTAAAAGGAAGCACCCCGCCATGCGGCACTTTGCTGGGACATGTGTCTTTAGCATAGTGTCACCAATTTTAAAAGGAAGCCCCCTACCAAGCATCAGACGGCGGTCAATTTTAATCCGTGTGAAAAGAACCCCGCCAAACAGCAAATGGCGGTCAATTTTAATCTGTGGGGAAAAGACCCCGCCAAACAGCAAATGGTCCTTAATGCTAAATTCTTTTATGTTTAATGAAATCGAAAAATCATACGATTATTAAAGAAGCCCCCGCTATTCAGAGGGTTGAAAGCTCATTAAACACTAAGCTTCTTTCTCTGTGTTCCATTTTAAATGTCAGACGTTTTCACATTTCTAGGGTCTAAGAACAAAGTTATTAAATGAAATATTTTCCACTAACGTCTCTCTCTCTTATATTCACAATGATCTTTAATAAATTTATTTATATTTCGAGTACTGGATTTTAAGCCTCGTTTCACATTTACAGTCTATCAACTTTAAAATACACGTGGCATTTAGCACAACGATCTCTCGGTAAAACATAAAAGGTTAATCTTTTTCCTATTTGCTTATAGCGGTGAGACTTTGAATGAGGCTTATTCCCGCTACCAGGGTCTCCCCCGCCCCTTAGAGGCGGAACATCAACAACTCTGAACCTATGAGCTCTCTCCCAAACGCCCCACGTGTTTCGCTCCGCCCTTTCAAGGCGGTACAGAGCCCGATGCGCGGCATAAAGTGTCCCGCTTTGCCGGCTATTAACACAATAACTGATCCAGTATTCCAAGTTTCTCTGCGAGCTTTTTTTAAAAGGTAGGCGTATTCGCTTTTTTCTTCAGCAATGGCTGGCATGGCAAAAATACTTTTGTGATTGATGGTAAGTGTAGATTATCGAAATATATGCTGTTAATGACCGTCTCTTCAAACTGTTGAAATGATATTCTTTTATAAATCAGATAGTTCCGGCTTTGAGTTGGTGGTTTTCTGTTTTTTAATTGAAAAAACTGTACCTAGTCGTAACGCACAGAGTTTATAAATGTGGTATTTTTTCTTATTTCAGAAGGCTGTAGTTTCTGGCCGGTTGGCTGTTCAAAAAGTGAGTCAGATCTTCTTTCAGCCGTACTTTTAAATCGAAATGTAGCTTATAAGACCGCCGATTTAATACTTTTAATGTCTTTAAGTATGTACGTTTCATGCTAATTATTTTAATGAAAATGCACAAACTTATAAGAACGTTCTGGCTGATTACTTTTTAATGTAATTGTCTTTAAGTACGTACAAACCTAGTCTTTTAGAATCGGAGGCTGAACTGTTTGCTTCTTTAAATCTAACTAGTTCGCAATTAGAGGATTTAATAGCGGCCACAGATTGTGTTTTTGAGAATAAAAATCCTGCCTCAGAGTGGTAATTCTTCCGAAGTTTCCAATCAGCCTCTAGAATCGGCGCAAAGGCCCTCGGACAGTCTACTATTGAACATCTCATTCACGCAGCCCGGTAAGTTGAACTATTTGTGCGAGTGCGCGGCAAATGTTTATTTTTAAAGAAAACTTAGTCTTGCTTGTTTTTTTCAGAAACCGCCTCTCCAGGCTTACTTACTCAGATAATCGGTGAACCTGAAAGATTTGATCCCGCTGCTAAGGCTGCTGAGCTGAAGGCTGAAATCGAACGAGTGCTGTTGATTTTTCAAAACTCTTAATCCTGTCTCCAGATATACGTGAAAAGGTTATTTTATTGTATGCAATTTTAGAAAACTTGTTCCCCAAATAATGTCTGACAAAAGGCGTGCAAGTGAGGACTTGGACGCTGGGAGCGGTTCTCAAAATGCTGGGTTATTGCATGACATGGTGAATGAAGTTAGTTATTCTATTCGGCCCCCAAAAATGCCTACTCCACCACCCAGATATTTTAATGAATTGGAATATATTAATTGGCAAAATCAAAACATGTTCCAAATGAATAATATAATAGCGACCATGAGAGTTCCTTCACCTGTTACCACTCCCATCGACTTTGACCAGCTTGACAGCCTTTTAGAAGCCCTACGTCCAGTAGCCACCCCCGATGAAATGCAGACATTAAATAACTTGTTAGAAAGGGTTCAGCGGTCTTTGAACGAAAATGTGAATGCTCAAACGGGTCATGGTTTAACAAACACGTTGGGTTCTGTAAATGCTGCCCCCTCTGCTTCAGCACCAGTTGCTAACACCTCTGCTCCAGTCTTGCCCCCATCTCTTTTATTTCAGCTATCCCTTCTGCATCCTCTGCTCCTGTCTTGCCCTCTGTGTCTACCCCTTCTGCATCCTCTGCTCCAGTCTTGCCCTCTGTTTCTACCCCCTCGGCACCCTCTGTCTCTTTTATTTCAACTACCCCTTCTGCACCCTCTGCTCCAGTCTTGTTCTCTGTTTCTAGCCCTTCTGCTTCAATCTCGCCCTCTGTTTCCTCAGCCCCTATTGCCCCGCCATTTGTGGTTACCCCTTCAGTCACGCCAGTTATGTCCGGTGGTTCTGTGGTATCTAAACCTTCACCCTCGTCTACTTTAGGCATGGCCGGGCCCTCTGTTGTCTCTGGTAACGACGGTCAGGGTGGTTTTCAGCAGATTGACAGACCAGCTTTTAATCACACTGAAATAAGACACCCCTTAAATTTCGCCGATGCCTATGAACTAGAGTCTTATGAGGAGGTGTTTAACAGTATTCATGAGATGCTGCAAAGAATTCTGGATAGTTTTTCAGGTACTTTAAATCCGCAAGATGTTGTACAGCTAGAATTGCGTGCTGATTCATTACCTATCAGCGTTTTTATACAGATGAATGGCTCTAATGTTAATGTAGACGATTTTCTTCATCAGATAGAGAATCTTCTTCAGAGTCATGCGAGTGTGCTAGCGGATGAGTCTCTGGTGCTAGTCACCCAGATTGTTCGGGCACCTAGCAGGGGCGCTCGTGGCTCTCGCAAGGTCTCATCTCTACTCAATCATGAAATAGTTAGAAAGAAAATGAGGCATTTAATTATTTCTTATAATTACGGGAATCAGCTCTGTTTTGCCTTTTGTCTGCTTAGCCTAATGGAGGACCGGTACATGCAAAACCCACAGTTATGCATGCGTGAAGCGTATAACCTTCAGAGCAGGGCTGGATTATCTGAGGATGAAAAAGTGTCCTTTGCAGACATTCATAAATTTGAGAAATTGCTGGGTATTAAAATTGTTGTCTGGTACAGATGTCTAAGAAATGAGAAATTTTTTAAATTTGAAAGCTCCCGAGGTAGAAAACCCAAAACCTATTTTATGTTTTTACACGATAACCATTACTACGGTATTTTGAATTTAAAGGGTTTTCTGGGTGTGAAATACTTGTGCGACTACTGTTACACAAGCTACCACTCCATCCTTAGTCATCGTTGTGAAGGTCACTGCAACGTCTGTTTCTCCCCAGATTGCCGTCCGATCCCTGAAGAACTTGTCAAGTGTAGTGATTGCAACCATTACTGCCGGTCCCAATTTTGTTTTATTCAGCATACAATTCCTAAATTTAATGATAAGACCAACGATATGGAAGCGGCCTGTGACACGGCAAAAATGTGTCCCCTGTGTTACAAAACTTACACAGTGAATGCCGCCTCAAAACCCCATAAATGTCGGCCCAAGGAATGCAGGGTTTGTAAAGCAAAAATTGAAAATGATGCAGAAAACCATCAGTGCTTTATAGAAACCTTGAAGTCTGAGGATCGTTGTGAGAAATACGTATTTTATGATTTTGAAAGTCGGCAAGAAACGGGTGTGCACATTCCTAATTACATATACTGTCCTTGCGGGGTAAATCCTGGTTCTGGGCGGGTGAAGATTGTGTACAGCAGTTCTTTGCCAGATACCGTCACCCCAAGTATCAAGGCTATACCTTCATAGCTCACAATTCAAAAGGTTACGATGGGTACTTTTTAATGAAGTATTTGCTTGAAAATGGTGTGCACCCTAGTGTTACTACTCAAGGAAATAAGCTGATGTGTTTCACAGATGATGGTTATCAATTACGTTTTATAGATGCTTTGAATTTTTTAACAATGAAATTGAGTGCCATGCCTAAAGCCATAGGGTTTGAAGCCGCAAAAGGTTATTTCCCCCATTTCTTCAATCTGGCTGAAAATCAGAATTATATCGGCTCCTACCCTGAACCTGAATGCTACGGTGTTCAGAGCATGATGACCAAAGAAAAAGAAGAATTTTTTACCTGGTACGACAGTGTCAAGCATGGTGTTTTTTAATTTTAAAGAGGAGATGGCTTTTTATTGTAAAAATGACGTCGAAATTCTTAGAACAGCGTGCATTAAATTCAGAGACGAGGTCATCAAAATTGGCAATATTGACCCGTTTCAATGCATGACCCTGGCATCTCTATGTATGGCCATGTACAGGCAAAACTGTATGCCTCCAAAGTCTGTCGGCATAATTCCTTCTGACCATTACAGTAGTAGTCAGAAAAACTATTCGAACGCATCTATTCAATGGTTATTGTATCTCTGTGAAACAGAAAAATTGAACATTCGACACGCTCTAAACCTTGGGGAAGTAAAGAAGGGTTCCTTTTATCTTGACGGCTATGCCGTAGTTAAAGGTATTCCGACTGCCTTTGAATTTGCCGGTTGTTTTTATCACGGCTGTCCGGAATGTTATGATTTTAACAGTACCCATCCTTTAACCGGTATGACTTGTGCAGTTATGTACCAAAAGTTTATGAGAAAATTGGAAATACTTAGGACTAAATTTAATTTAGATGTGCACGTGCTCTGGGAGCATGAATGGGAGACGATGAAAAAACAAGACCTCAGGCTACAAACTTTCTTAAAACACTGTGATTTCCCTCAGCATATACAACCAAGGGACTCGTTGTTCGGCGGCCGTACCAACGCCATAAAATTGTACCACAAGGCAGTGGGGCCCGAACAGATTCACTATTATGATTTCACTAGCTTGTACCCGTTTGTGAATAAAACAAAAATGTACCCGGTTGGTCATCCCACTATCATTTTTCAGCAGTTTGGCGATCTCAGGCAGTATTTTGGATTAATTAAAGCCACCGTCCAGCCTCCACGTGGTCTCAATTTTCCAGTCCTGCCTCTCAGGTTTTGTGGGAAATTAATGTTCACCCTCTGTCGCACCTGCGCGGAGACAGAAGCTCAGACTGTGGACTGTCGTCACACAGAGGATGAGAGAGCTTTAACCGGTACTTGGTGCAGTATGGAAATAGCAAAGGCCATTGACAAAGGGTATAAAGTTTCAAAAGCATACAAGATTTGGCATTACCCCGAACGTACTTCTGAGTTATTCTCAGACTATATCAAGCTTCATCTAAAAGGCAAGCAGGAGGCCTCGGGCTACCCTGCCTGGTGTACGGATGAGGCTTGCCGAGACCGTTATATTTTAGATTATTATCAGAAGGAAGGTGTGCAATTGGACCGCGATAACATCGCCGTAAATCCGGCTAAGAGACTAATTTCAAAGTTGTTTTTAAATTCTCTTTGGGGTAAATTTGGGCAAAAACCTCTCCATCTCACTACTAGCTTAGTCAAGGACGGTGAGGAATTCTTGCAATATATTTTCTCCAAACAGTATAATGTTTCTTATTTTGAATTTATCGGCGATGAGATTGCTCAAATACAATGGAAGTACACCGATGAAAAGTTGCTGCTTTCACCACGGCCTATGCCCGGTTAGAGTTGTACGATTTACTGGACAGTCTGGGAGAAAGGGTGTTGTACCACGACACCGACTCGGTCATTTTTACTTCTCAGCCTGGTCAGTACAATCCTCCTCTGGGTGACTATTTAGGAGAGCTCACCAGTGAGTTAAATCCTGGTGATTATATTACTGAATTTGCTTCAGGCGGTCCAAAGACGTACGGTTATAAAACGGCACAAGGCAAAACATGTATGAAGGTAAAAGGTATAGCCATCAATCACGAAACCGGTAAAATTATAAACCTCGAGTCACTAACCAATCTAGTTCAGAATTTTGTGACATCTCATGAAGCCCCTCCTCAAGAGTTACTGGTTCACGGTAAGCGGATCCATCGAAATAAAAAACGTTTCACTTTAGAAAACAGACCACTCAGGAAGAAATTCAGAGTGGTGTATAACAAGAGGGTTCTCCTAAAAGATTACAACACAAGACCTTATGGCTACTAAAAGAGATTTTGACGCACGCCTTCAACACCCCTTCGCTAAAATTATCTCGGGGCCCTCTTGTTCCGGTAAATCCTATTATGTGAAAAAATTATTGGAACATTCGAACCACGTCGTGTCTCATCCTTTTCAAAATATAATTTGGTTTTATAGTTGCTGGCAGAAAATGTACGACGAGCTATCGGCTAAATTTCAGCAATTAAAATTTATTGAGGGACTCCCCAAAGTCTTTATGCGACGACGAACTTCTCCCTCCTGAGAAAATAAATTTGGTCATTATAGATGATCTGATGGAATCGGCTAGCGAAAGCCAGGAAATAGAAAGGCTTTCACAAAATATACTCATCATCGGAATCTGTCTATCATTTACTTGGTTCAAAATTTATTCTTTCAAGGAAAGAAAAGCCGAACGATTAATCTTAACGCCAATTACATTACTCTTTTTAAAAACCCCAGGGACAAATTGCAGATTACTACCTTGGCCCGCCAAATGTATCCGAGGCGTGTTAAGTTCTTTTTGGAAGCTTTCGAAGATGCTACAAAACTACCGTACGGCTATCTCTTAGTGGATTTAAAGGCACAGACCCCAGACGAACTGCGTTTAAGAACAGGTCTGTTTCCGCCCGATTGGCCGGTCGTGTACACCGTGAAAAGATAAAAGAAGCTGTTCTGAGTCCAAGTTACATATTCTGTCAGCATGTCGGCCAGAATAAGCAGAAACCTACAGCCTCTCAAGGCCTTACTCCGTTGCTCTTGTCGCCGCCGTAAAATTCTTATAAACGCCTCTTCTGACGATTTAATTAATGCTTTGTCCGAAATAGCCTGTAATACTTTAAAAGGTAATATACCTCTTTCGCCCAAACAGTTTAAGCTAATCAAGAAGCATAAAACATCTGTCAGAAAAATAAGTGACAGAAAACTAACCTTAAAAAAGAAGAAAGCTATTCTGAACCAGAAAGGAGACTTTGTGGGAGCTCTTTTAAGCGTCGCTGTGCCATTCATATCCAGTTTATTAGCTTCTAGAGCATAAACATGGAATACGCTCAGAAAATGTATTTGGTCCCGCAGCAACAGATGTCTCTTTTTCAGCAAAAGAGCACTAACCCGAACGATCTCTTGAGTGCCACAGAAACTGAACTGGACAAAGAAATGAGAAACGTCCTGCAACGCTGTGATATAGGGGCTGATGAGAAGGTGAAGCTTTACACTTCTATCTTGCAGAGATATCTGACTCTAGTTAAAAAGGCAGATAAAGAAACTAGCAGTCTGACGCTCGTATTACCAAAAGAAGAAAATGGCGAGGGGGGCCCTGGATCAGTCAAGGTGTCTGAGGACAAGGTTTGGCAAGAGGTTTTGAGAAGCGCGCCTGTAAAAGCAAAGAAAAATGTTGAATTTGTTTTACATAAAATGTCCGTCAATCCCCATCACGCGTTTTGGAATAATCGTGGAGAGCTATTGTTAGAGGGTAAACCTTTGGTCGGATCCAACATGATGGATTTGGTCCGTAATCTGACTTCTTCTCATACAATACCTGAACATAGGAGACCGCGGGGGTGGAAGGAATTTGTAAACGCCATGGCCGGTTTGAACATTCCATTTTCTGTCGTACCTAATGATGAAACGAGAGAACTCCTTGAAAGTTTTAAGCCACCCGCCGCCCCCATCCCTGCTCATCAAACAGAAGTTAGCCCCTACCGACTGAAACCAAGAAAAAAAAGACTGGAATGGATTGCTTATTAATTTGTAAAATGATTTGTTTATTAAATGCAATTTTATCTCATTACAGAGTGTCGTCATCCTTTAACCGTCTATTGAAATATTTACAGGTGTCTGATCTTTGCACGCAAGGGTACTGATAAAAACAGAGTCCCGGCGAAGGAAGCCAGGAACGAACAAATTTAGAGACCATAGAGTCATTACTGTTCACGTCCTCCGAATACTTTTTTTATTACAGAGGTGTACGGGAGACCTTTTCCTCTCTGATGCAGATAGAAGAGGCAGTGTTGACCGCATTTGTCTGAGAACCAACTTTGAAGCTGTCGGTTATTGTAAATGATTTGTTTACAGTTTTTGCTTAAGAAACGGTAAATGTCATTCGGGAAGTAGATAAAGTCCGGAGGATTTCCATAGGAATCAAAAAACTCCCCATTTCCGTCTTCCGTGAGGTAAATCCCCAGCCAGTGTTCTCCGGGTTGGGTTTGACGGTGAGTATTCACTACAAACATGGCCGGCAAGACGTTATTTTTTTCCGGTAGTTGATCACACGCCAGCACACCGCGGAAATATCTTTCGGTGTAGGGGTCTTGGGACAGTAGTTGTGTTAATTGTTTTGTATTCATGGTGCTTATTAGTAGTCATACAGAACATTACATCTCTGGTTGATTTTGATGATGTTGTCAAAGACCGCATATACTATTAGATTGACGGTCCGAGGGAGAGGGACGTGGAAGCGTAATTCAAATCTCATGTTTCCAGTTTTAACTAATGAAAAATGATCACCGCATTCTTGATCGGGGGTTAGATCAAAAGCGAAAAGAGTATATCCTTGCGAGAACTCTGAACGGCTGATAGACAGAGCTTGATCCTTCAAATGCTTACCAGTGGCCAATACCAGGTTATAATATTCTCTGGCACTTCTGCCGCTTACAAAGTCTGGTTGAAAAGGTTTGGCGGGAATCTGTTCACCGTCCATGTACAGAGCCAGGAACTCTACGTCGTTGTGTTTGAAATTGAATGGGTTCCGTGTATAAGACCCCGAAAAGGCCTCATTATCCACCATGCCAATCACCACATACTTTGGTAGTTGACCCAGAAACAGGTTTTCTTGATTGCATACTCGGATTCCCGCGGGCATACTGAATACTTTCATATTCACCCTTTCCACAGGGTATTTAGCATTGGCTGATGTAAGGGCATGAGCATGTCCTAATTTCACAGCCGGTGAAACTTTTACTTTTTTTACAAACAGGGAGGCTGATGTTATGATTACTCTGTATCGTTCGACATCACCGGACATTAAGCAGAATTCATCTTTGTTCCAAACCATTTTAATCTTCACGTCTAGGCCGTTCAATAGTAGTTTTTCCTGGAAAAAGAGATCTGTATGTATGTGCCCAAGAAGTTCGACAGTCCTGCTACCGGCTGTATAGGCGCTTCTGTTATTAAAACCGCTGTTTTCTCCGGCGGGGTCTGTCTCTTCCAATTTGTTAAGTGTATCTTTGTAAAAAAGTCCTGTAGCAAACTGAGAATGAAGAGTCTCTTGGCTGTAATTTAGCAGACCTTCTAAGACCGCTCGGTAAGGATAACAATTTGAACTCTGCGATATTAGGCGGTCCCCCAGGGTGACATCAACTTGGGAAAACAAACTGGCTATAGGGTAGTTGACAAATCCGACCTTTGCCCCGGCAGGTATGTTAGTCCCGTCAGCGTTCACTATCTTTCCCTTAGGTGTAGAAGAGTGTTATTCAAGTCCAGGTAATCTTCCCCATTTCCGGCTATGAGAAATTCTAGCGGAGCTACTTCAGAGAGGGCTGAGAGTGGTGGGACTTCAACGTATATACTTTTATCTACACTCGTTTGAGTGAAAGGCACCGTAAACAGATCCAGTTCAGATTTGACACACTCTTCGGACATTCTGTGTACGAAAGCCATCTTCTCTTAAAAAATGTCTCTCTTCTTCTTTTTGCTTGCTTTAGTCTTGTTCCTCTTCTGACAACGTTTAGATAATGCTGTAAAAATAGTGCGTCCGGCCTTTTTAGCTGGCGGGGCCTGACGCGACCCCGGTGGTCTCTTGCGTTTTGTCTTTCTCATGACCATCAAGCCTGCTCCCTCCTGCTTTTCTAGGACTCCACCCGCAGCACTGGATATAGCTCCTGTGATTACGTCTTTTACAATATATTTAGCCGCGGATTTGATATGTGGTTTTGCGATGTCAAAGCCTTTTTTCAGGAGAGGTAAAGCTCTTCTAAACAATCCTCGAAATATACCTCCAATCCCGCCACCATACATTACAGGGGATCCAGAGAATCCCGGTAAGCCGTTACCCGCTTGGGTCTGATAATATTGGATGTAAGGTGTCGGGTCCTGGTAAGTCCTCATTGTTTCAGTCGTGCATACAATGCCTGACGGGTCTGAAATGCAACTTCACTATCACCTTACCAAACTGAAATGGCACGTTTTTGTTCTGGTCCGTCTTTATTTCAATAGTCACTGTATCAAAATGATTCTTGCTGACTAGGGCATAATGCGGTTTGTCATATGTGATGGTTGTAATTTTATTCGCCTGATCCTCTATATGAACACACCTCAAAAGGGGTACGTAGCTGTCTCCGACTCTCTGATGAGATACCATATCCCCGTACTCGTACAAAGTGTAAAAGCCAGCCCTGATGTCGGCGGGGAAAGGAGCCTTATAAGTTAAACCCCGAATATGAATAGGATGCGCTCCTAATATTCGGCCCAGCTGTCCTTTTAAGTGTATAGTTTCATCCTTTTCACCCGGTACCACGTAGACTCTTCTTTCCACAGCATTATAACTGAATTTCGCAGAGCTCGCGGACATCTGTCAAAGTGGGCAGGCTTAAGGTTGTCGAATTCATAAAAGACAGTAGGTCGTGAATACCTTCGTAATATCCGCATGGAATGTAGTAATGTTTTTTTACCCCTGGAGCTGAAATGTAGAATTCGTTATCCGGTTTGTCTATGGTATTCCACGTATGTGGGTACTGAATTTCGGCTAGACCGACTTCCCAAGAACCTTCTAATTCTATGGGTTTAGCAAGCTTCGTCGTGAAATTGGAAATTGTGTTGTTAGGGAAAATGTCTGAGGAAGCGTTGCTCGGTAGAGTCACAAAAAAACTTTTGCGCTCCATCGTATACCGCTAGAGAATGAAGAGTCGATTAGGAGCGTTCTGGATTTTATTGAACATCTTGGGCTTGGCTCTCCGGTATCCAGCTGTTAAATTTTTCTGGCCAGCCAAGCCTTTTGACTAAAATGAGTCGTTTTTTATTCTTAACTTTCCTAGCCAGTATTTTTTCAATCCTGTAAACGTCTGTGGATCCGACTTTAATTTTCTGTAATTCAGGGTCGTAAAAGGATCCTACAATCTCTTCACCATCGTAGTCTTTCAGTTTGTACACCGCCAGTTCCCTAGGTGCAATTTCAGATACGGTAAAGATTTCATCTGAAAATGTTTGCTCATAACCTTTCTCAAAAGGATGTCTGGTTTTAAACACCCTAACTGTGTCTCCTACTTTGAACTTAAACAGCGGCGGACCTGGGGGGCTGGCTACGCCGTATAAGTTTTTGAAAACTTTCCAGGAATTTAACGCATTAACATCGGAAGGAGCCATTTTTATGCTTCGATGATAACTTTTGTTGTAAGAGTATACTAGATCCGGCAATTTATCGATGTAGGCTCTCGTGTTATAAGCGCTGAAATATTTCCACATTTTAGATTTTAGTGTGCGGTTAAATCTCTTCACCACAGAGGCCTTTAATTCGTTTCCTGTGGTGAAATGTTTTATTCCGATCTTCTTTAACAGTTTTTGAAAATCTTGGTTGAAAAACTCTTTGCCCTTATCGGTCTGGAGCTTCTTTGGAGTTCGACCGGCACTCAGAATGTCTTGGAAGGCTCTTGTCACTTCCTTACCCATTTTGTTCTTCAGGGGTTGTACCCACGCGTACTTAGAAAGTACGTCGATACAGGTTAACAAATATTTATAACCCAGATTATGCTCGGACACATTTGTCATGTCCGCTAAATCCATCTGCCATTGCGAGTCTATATCGGATACATAAACCTTATTTCTCCTAAAATGCCTTCTAGCGGGTTTGTGAATTGTATAAGCATATTGACCGAATAACCAATCCGATACCTGTTGGTCATTACTTTTCTGACCCGAAACCTCAAGAGCTCTTTTCAAAGAGTCTTTTCCCCCAAAGCTACCAGGATTTGCCGGGTTATAATAAACTTTTTTCAAGTAACCCTCCATCGCCGACGGTGAAAGAAAAATGTCAATGGTTTAAAAATCAAATGAGTCTTTATTGTTAATTTTCAAAACAACATTGTTTAAATTTCAAAACAGCATGATTAAAAACATTATTAAAATTTCAAAACAGCATGATTAAAAACATTATTAAAATTTCAAACTGGCAGCATTAAAAAACATGATTAAAACATTTCATAGAACAGGAACATTGAGTGCAGACACTTCGTCTGATTTTTCTAAGTCATACTCCCCGTAAAACCCCAAAGGTGCATCGGTCGTGTTCGGTTCAGAAAAATGTCTTTTAGAAAAGGCATCGGCTATTTCACGTATTTTCGAGTAAGAGGGATCATCCATGTTGTGAAAGGCTTGTACAATGGCTTCGCTAATAGAATGTTCTTTTTCCAGTTCATCGACGGCATTTTGCACAAATGAATGAACCTTGTGAAAAGGCGGAAAGATGTTGAAGCAACCCAGAGTCTTTATGACCAGGCTCCTGAGCCAAGGTTTGCGGAAAACAGTCAGAACATCTTGAAAGCGGCCAACCCGATAAACAGAGTCAGGCTCAAACAGACACGTATGCTGCGTCTGGCTGGGGTGATTTATGAAACAGCCATGACAGGTGCTTTTTAGGTCCCGATCGACTATTATGTCCAGCAGAGCCGCAATCAAACTCTTGACCAGTTTCAGAGTCTTTCGAAGTGTTTGACCCAGGGGCCCGTCAGTTTGCTCAATGTCCATACTCTCATAATCAGTATACCGGGACGATGGCTTCCATGCGGACAGAGCATCTACCAGTTCGTCCACGGCCTCTTCTTGCCGCATGGCCTGCACGGCTATCTCCTCAGCGCCCGTTAGGCTCCTCCAAGCATCCTCAGCAGGGACAAAATGGTCAGGTACTGTACGGTTCTCCAGGAGACTGTCCAGCCAATACATATCATCCGGGGCGGGTAACTGAGGTTCGGGCCAATAGATCTGGTCGTTTGAGGGCATCAGAAGATCTGGCCAAGACGGGGGGTCTGAAGGAGAGTTGTTAGGGGCAGAGTACCCGGAGTTAGGTACGATGTCGTCGGGCCAAAACAGGCCGTCGCAGAGCGACGTCTGTTCCATGGACCAACAGGTCTGATCAGGAGCGTAACTGGCGGGGTGCTGGTTGTCACCCGACCAAAACACATCGTTGTCTGTCAGCATCTGGTCTGCAGCCAAGTAGCGGGGCTGTAGGTTAGTGTCAATCATCTCGTCGGGAGTAGAGTAAGCGGTGTTGGCTTGAAGGTTAGCCGGCCAAAACAGGTAGTCAGCGGTGGACGTATGTTCCATACCTCCGGAGCTTGGTTCTTCGGAGCGCATCAAAATGTCGAGGACTTCTGCCACCTCAGAGGCCGAGAGAACAGGGAGACGACCGGACCAGCTAGCACCAGCTTCGGTAGGGTAAGTATTTGAAGACATCTTGATAGGTTTTTAGGCTAATGTAGACTGGGGGGAAAAGATCTCTGTATTTATCCCCACTCACTTAGGGGTGGTTGCCTCCCAGTTTTCTTCCTCCTCCTCCGAGCATGAATTATTCAACATGCTAAACTCCTCCTCCAATTTTCTTTTAATTCTTTTCATCTGGTCAGACAGTTTCCCTTGGTAAATAGCTTCATCAATATTTGGCATAAGAGCTTTAAAAAAAGTCCAGTCTTTTATAGAAAAATTAATTTCACTCACTCGCTCCTTTATCACATTTTCTTTATCTTCCTCCTCTTCGTGACTGGCCTCGATATATTCGGGAAGGATAGGCTCCTTCTTGGAAACAGCGATCGTGAGCTGTCCCTCAGCATTTCTTTTCACCTCTACCCGGCACAAAGCACAGTTAGAGTCGTACCAGACTGAGCTGAAGCGTGGTTCCCGTAACTCCCGTAACGTTCTTCTGGACACCCTGTTTGCTTTCTTAGGAGCGTTCACAAGACCGTCCATTCTGATTGCTTTTGTGTATCGTGGCGTTTTCACTAAATGACTAGAATTTTATACAAGAACTCTTTCGGCTCCTCCCACAGTCGGGGGTGAGAGACACGCCTCACCCCTAACCCTATAGGCGGATTGAAAGATAAAGGCGTACCTCAGGGGCGTGAGTATTGTTAATGGGGCGTGAAAAGTGTCCGGTTTACGAAAGACCCACCCTAAAAGGTGTGGTTTAGAGATGATCAATTATGACGGTGGTCCAACCCCCCAGGGGCGGGGTATAGTTCATATTTTTATAGTTTCATAAATTTTCATATTTTTATATTTACATAAATTATATTTTTATATTTTCATAAATCATATTTGGGGGCGGGGCTTAAAGGTCATAAATCAATCTAACACCTCCTTTGACAGTTGCTTTCTGTATGTACTACTTACGTATATATACATATACACATCCACATATACATATATATATACATATACAAATTTACATATCTACATATATATATATATAAATATAGACATACATATATACATACATACATTCACTGTATATATACATATCCACTTATTGGCTCCTGTATTTAGGATATAGCGGGTTGGATAATGGATGGATGGAAATCTGTATGCATAGCCCTATTTGCCCGTTTTCGTTTTTTTTCTTTCTTCAGTAATATTTCAGTAAACCCGGAGCTTGTCAGTTCAAATCCTGGTACTGACACCACTGTGTGACCCTGAGGAAGTCACTTCACCTGCCTGTGCTGCAAAAAACAAAAGTAATGTAACAAATTGTACCTCAGGTGTTGTAAGTTGCTGGAATAAAGGCATAAGTAAAATAGATAAATATGTATTATACACATAGGAACTATTCATTTATTTTCAGTTAAGTCATCTGCAGCAAACCTTTATAAATGAAGGTTTCTCATTTTAGTGCAAACTGTTTCTTCTTCATTGAGGTTTTCTCTTGGAGAGCTTTTTTCATTTCATTGAAAATTAAAGCAGCAGCTGCCAAAATATGTAGCTTTCTTATTAATTTTTCAACATTGTGTAAAATAAATGTATAAAGTAACATAAAAGTTTTAAATACTGGTTATCCTTTTACACTAAAATATTACTAAAGAGATACAAAAAAAGTAAAATGGATATGTTCTTTTTCTTTAAGGAGATTAAATATTACCGAAGAAAGAAAAAAAAAATTAAACAGCCAAATGGGGCTATGCATACAAACTTAAAAGGTTTAAATAAAACAGAAATATATATTTTATTTTTACTTGCTTAACTTGTGGAGGGTGTATCCTGTAGCAAAGCCCCAAGTTTTTTCGTGAAAGCCCGCTTCAGTCAATAAGTCTTAAAAACAGGTGTAAAGATATTGACAATAAGCTACGCAAACCCACCAAGACATGGAATCGTTTAAATCAAGTATCATTACATCTTCCTTTCTTAAAGAGAAGTAAAGCAGTACTTATAAGCTTACATATTTATATATAGACATACATACATACATATATATATATATATATATATATATATATATATATATATATATATATATATATATCTATATCCGAAGCCGTGCAAGCACACTCTTGAGAATGCAACGTATAGTTGTACAGAAGAAAAGCAATCTTGCTTCAAATGAATGGCAACCTTTTATAGGTCTATGAACTTAATTTAAACTTTAGGTTTACACGGTGCTTTCTTTCCGAAGTACCTGCACTCATGAATATGTCTGTATGTGTCAGTCGGTCAAATCCACACGCTTCGCACCGGCGAAGTACCGCTTTTAAATTTTTATTAAGAAGAAAATAAAACCTTTTTAAATTGAGGGAAAATATACTAATAACAGTTTGTTAAGGATCTGTTTTTTTTGTGATGCTGCCTTTACTCGAGTGATCACTTCGACCTGACTTGGTGGCCAACTATAAGCGTTACCTGGTAGGTAACCACCCATACAATCAGATTGTGAATCAGACTACGAATGCCGTGAATGTAATTACACACTTACTGCACTTGCTTATGGTAATCGAACCTCAGACGTCAGCGCTAGAGGGGCTTAGCAGCAGTGAAGTATTACTTTTAAATTTTAATTAAGAACAAAAGAAAACCTCAGAGGTTCGATTCCCGTAAGCAAGTGAAGTGAGTGGCTGGTTACCTACCAGGTAACGCTTATGGTTGGACAGCAAGTGACGTAACATCAGCCACGGTGCCTTCAGTTGTGAGAAGCAGATCATAGAATGATTGAAAATAGTTTTGCATTTACCTTTTTAGTAAAAGGCAAGCTTTTAAGCCTGAGAAATCACCCCGTAAATGCACACGTTTAATTGCACATGTTAATATGTATGCTTACACAGTATTAAAAGACACTCAAAAATTAACGTCATTTACCTTCGTTCCCGCGTTTGACTCATGCTGTAAATCTCTTCCTTGTTTTTAGTTCACGTGATTACTTAGGAGGCGTGATGACGCGATACGTGACTCCGCCTCCTCCATTAGAGTATATGGACAAAAAACATGTTCCAGTTATGACCATTACGCGTAGAATTTCGAAATGAAACCTGCCTAACTTTTGTAAGTAAGCTGTAAGGAATGAGCCTGCCAAATTTCAGCCTTCCACCTACACGGGAAGTTCGACAATTAGTGATGAGTCAGTCAGTCAGTCAGTCAGTGAGGGCTTTGCCTTTTATTAATATGTATATATATATATATATATATATATATATATATATATATATATATATATATATATATGTGTGTGTGTGTGTGTATTTATATGCATATATATATAGAGAGAGATAAATATAAATAAGACAAGATACAGTATATATATATATATATATACACTTACATACAATATACGTATATACACACTTATACATACACATTCTCAGTTTCATGTATAGTTTTATCAATTATGTCATTCATATACATTTCACACATTCTCTTCAACCATATTTCCAAACTCAGTCAAATGTTGTTTAATACACTGCAGTCACAAAAACCCCTTCAACACAATGGAAAACATACTCAAAAGAAGTTAAACTGTTGCAATTTAAAGCACTCACATCTCACTCCACACAGGAAGCAGATAAGCCCAAGCATTCATTTCCTGTTGTTGAGCAGCAGTGCTAGTCACTGCGTCACCATACCTCCCTATCTTAACATTGTTTTTTCACTCATCCAAGCTCAATATACATTCAATATTTCTCAAAAGCATCACAGCACACACCAATATTTTTTTAATTCCTGAAAGAAATTGTCTCCGTTGTATTTTATTACTATTAAAAGAACAATTTTCCTTAGAATGTGATCAGGGTTCGAAGGAAAGATGTTTCGTACATGTACAAGTAGTTTTATGAGCAAAATTGGAGACGTTTCCATTTACCAAGTAACACACACAGTCATAACTCATTGTAACCCGAATTAATCCAGAGCTCTAAAGACTGATTTCAGAGATTTCTAAATTTTGTGTGTACATTTCAGCCAATTACTTGAAAATTCAGTTTAATACAAATCTAGGGGTTGACGTCAGTTTTTTTTTAAGACCCATTGCCAAGAGATAGCAACTGTTGCTTAATTTCAGGACGAAGCACAAGTCTTACGGCCATGACACGAGAGTTAGAAAACATCTGTTTTCTCTTTTATGTAACCAGCTGGAGTTTAGAACAGGAAACTTTATAACAATTTTGTGCTAGATAGAAAAGTAAAGCTTTAGTGGGTTTTTTCCCCCACAATTCTTCTTTAAATCAGAGCAAGGCAACAGATCATCTACATACTAAATAAAACAATTTCACCAACGAAAGGGACTCGACATGCGTAAAGAAAGAAAGTGAAGTAATAATTAAAATCAGAAGTCAAAACACAATGGAAAAGAAGAGAAAACGCGAGGTCAGTAACAGAGAACTGGTGTACTGCAGATGGAATGGAGGACAGGAGGGTTGCGGAATGCGGCGCAATAAGAGACCTGGGAGCGAAGTGTAACCTTCACCTCCCGCAAGTCCTGCACATAACGCTGAGAATTAACAAACTTGAAAACATATAATATTGGGATATTTACCAGAGAGCATAACAGGTGGACTTGGGAATTCAGCCACCGATGAAATCTCCGAAGGAATTCTCCGATATACCCCGACTTGAAATGTACATTGTAGCCCACTCAGCCTTAACGGGGAGTCTTGTTTTATTCTTCAGCTTGCACTTTTCCTAATCTAACATGGACAACCCATTGTCCACATACCTGAATCCTTCCACTATATCTAAGTAACTCTTTACCCCAGGAGACATGCAAAACTAGACCTGAGCAGGCTTGTCATATAACTGAAGAGCGGAGCAAATCTGGAAAGGTCAGAGTCTCGTTTTGTAAGATGTAAAAAAATGTCCAGCGTAGTGCAGTGGTTGGAAAAGGAGATCAGGTCCAGAGCTAATACAATCGCCGACAAATATAAAAGAATAAGGCAGGGTCACTGGATAAGGAGATACAAGGAATAAAGCACGTTGTGAATGGGTAGGACATTTGCGACAGGCACAGTCTATTTCAAGACATCAGCAGTAATCATAAACGACGCAGTTCTTTCCACTGGCAACAGTTCATTTTCCTTGTATACTGTAGTGGTCCCAAAGCGGGACTAGTCCAGACGCTTGTGATCAGTTCTATGTCCGCGTCTCTCCCCCAAAAGCCTTGTAAAGCCTCCTCTGTGAACTCAGTCACAGCTCCTGAACAGCAACCAGTCACCACAGCAACACGGCAGATATCCACCACTGATCTTGGCTGTCAGGCCAGTCCACACGTCTCCACCTAATAACCCTCAGCGTTAACACATCACCTTAGTATGTATAGTTCCTTTACCACACTCCTACTAACTGTCAGACACTCGCCATTGTTTTGGTTTACATTCTTTCACATTATTCTGCAAACTTATATCCTTCCTTTATTATACTGATGACTAACAGTCCTTCTCTTTCTGTCCAGTCCGATACTTGAACCACAATAATATATTCCATTATTATCTCTAATGGAACAAACTTCAGCTGGCTAAAATGTAAGTTTATTCTCGCTTCTCAGACTCCACCTACCTATTCCATCCTCAGTAAACTTTCTTTATTGAAACATACACGTTGGCCAACTACAATGCATACACTCGCTCTTTCACACCACCCAGGTTTATTTTAAACTGTTATCCCAGCCTTTTCCCACCATTTATATTATCCTGATCACGTCTAATTGGAACCCACACCTATTTTAAAAACATCCAAATATCAAATTTAGCTCAATGTTGGTATTCCTAGGTATCTATATTAATTCCGGAAGGCATTTTTCAAAGTCACATACCGTTCCTTTCACATCAGACTTTGAATATCACCCTTAAATCATAACACACATATATGTGTATGTGTGTGTGTATGTTGTATGTATGTATATATATTATATATGTATTGTTCAAACTGAGAGATCTCTGAATTCAAGCGTAAAATATGATTAAGTGTAATGAAAAAAAAGAAGTTTTAAAAATAATGTGTATACTGCATTCTTTATAAGTAAAAAAAAAGTTTTTTCTAGTAATTGCAAATTAAATTTAAAGTAAAACGAGACATATTCTCTAGGAAAATGAGGAAAGTGGTATTGAGCACTGGCTTTCAGTCCAGGCAGTGTTCCATATTAAGATATGCTCTACAAAAGGGAGGTTACAAGAATAAATAAATAAACGGGGAAAAAAAAGAGAATGTGGAGCTTAATTTATATCGTAATTAGAAACTATGCCCCTACTGCCAAGTGGTCTGCACAGGCTTCTAAACCTTTTCAATGACACGTGCGTGTCAATTGCATAAGGGTAGAGATGTAACTACACAGACTCGCGCTATGTCATAACCATGGATTTTTTTTTTGTGGAAAATGTGAGGGTACAAGACCAGTACTGGCTATCTAATTCAGCACAATACTTTGGTGTATAATTTGTCTGATGGGAATATGGAGCCTAGCCAAATTACTGCAATAAAGTGCCAGATATATTCGAATAACCGAGATGTGGTGTGCCACGGTATTATTGGGCCAAAGATGCCACTCGGAGGCCCAATGCGCCTGCTGTGCCCACTGCGCCAGTGACCGAAGTTTTTATTTACAGACCAGTGCAACACCCACAGATGTTCAGACTTGGAAATAAGAAGGATGATGATGGGACATGGCGCCAACTACAGACTAACAAACTTTTTCTGCCCAAGTTTTCTTTTCTAGGCTTTGCGAAGATTGCTCCTGGATTAAATTATGCTGATGAAGACAAGATGGTGTTACATGTGGAGAGTTTTTGGAGGACTCCAGAGTTCTCGCTTTATGCTGCAGCCTACTGTCAGAAGTGTGTGGTGTGCATGAAACATAACATAGGAAAAGGACTGAAGGCCTCCAAAGAACACTGAAATGCGTGCACTCCCGACTAAAAAAGTCCTGGGGTGTGGCCCCCTCCATCAAGGCTACAGATGAGAGAATCCACCTTGGCGAATGGGTTTTGATCCGAGATACTTGACGAAAGCACTGACACCAACCCTGCTGGTGAGGTCCACACTAAGTCCTTCTTGTTACCCCTCATGTTGTAAAGGTTAAAGACACCAATTCCTGGATTCACCTGTCCCACTGTAAGAATATCAGTTTGGGAAGGTTAACATGAAGATAAAGGCAGTAATCATTGTGTGCATGATATGCACCATCCTATGGACTTGTATGCTGAGACTGTGGTCCGAATTCGACCCGGTGCATGGCGCGAAGGGAGAACTGACCATGGCAATTAAACATCCCACCTGGACTAACAATATTTGGTTATGAATAGAACTGAACTGCTTTTAAGAACAAATTGCTGTCTCCCTATCCTTAGTAATGTGTTGTCAATAATGATGTCCAACAGTATGATAAATAATATGGTCCTTTGAGTCTCCCCTACAAATCCAACTGCCCCTTCTCTGAATGATCTCAATGATTCTGAAGTTTTTCTTTCTCATATTACTGATATTGATGATATGTAAGAAAAGTGAACCATTTCGGTTCAAAGGGAGGAGTGTAAGAGTTGAATTTGAACCCTGGTCCATTGTGCACCTGGCATGTGTCTGAGTCTCATATCCTTCTGAGCTTATGCTTAAAAGCTGACGCTGTTATTATTATTCACTATGATAAAATGTGTTTCCTGTTTTGAACCAAGCTGGATCATAATATACAGTATATAGGCCATTGTTCTTTTCTCTTCTTTGTGAAATTCACACATCTCCTAAAATAAGAATAAAAATAATACATTCAAAAAGTCACGTACATCCTAAACAAACAGGACTATCAATCAAATTGTGGTCATCTAAGGTATCAACATCTGTCATGTCCTGTTAGCGACTAGGTGTAACCAATCATGTTAAAAGTTTTCTGAATTTGTAATGAATTCCTTTTAAAGAATAGTGACCTAATCAATGAATTGTATAAATATAGCATGAGGACATTTTTTTCCTTTGTAGCTATGTGACTAACTTGTGGCTAACATGTAATACACTTGTTACCTCTTCGAAGATTTAGAAAAAGAATAACGATTGACGCTTTCTCCTGCCTGTGTTTTATTGCTTAAATCGGGGCATTCCAGTGGGGGGGGGGGGGGGGGGGGGGGGGGGGGGGGGGTATGGGGTGCTTGTGTGTATTAAATTTTCTTCCACACCCAAAAGCCGTAACCATTCTAAACTCACACATGCACTGACTACACAGTCTAACCCCCCAACCCTGGACTTCCTTCTATCCATCAACTGTGCAATATCCAATATCTAAATGGTATTGATAATAACTGTGCAATATCTGTATACTGTACAATATCATTACTCTCAGGGTCCTACATCCACTACTCACTGCACATGATCACCATTATTGTGCAATATTTAAATTATGTGCAATAACCCAATAGTGAAATAGTTATTATTCTTTCCATATGTATATAGCATTGCAGAACTTTTTTTACAACTTTTTTGCAACTTTTTGCACCATTTGTTTATTTGTTTATTTACTTGTTGTGTTCTACATATATGTCTGCACTGGAGGAGCTGCTTTTAATCTCATTGTACATGTGTATAGTGACAATAAAAGGCATTCTATTCTAATCTATTTCTAAAATAATAGGTTTACATTTTTTATGTGAATAACATCATTAATATTTAATTATGCAGTGCACAAATTCAGAACTATAATGTACTCAGGCATTGAGCTGGATGCTTTCTGTCCTCTTTCACATTTCCATTTAGTATTACAGTATTATCAATCAGCTATTATTTCTTGATCAACAGCTAAAAAGACCGCTGCTGTCTCTGTTACATATTCTTCTGTTTTATGACAATTAAATAAACTCTTCAACTTTTCAGAGCTGTCCCATAATACACCACACATATTTTGCATTGATTGCATCATGCTTAAAGTCGGCTTAAAGCTGATGTTGAGCTCCGCTCAAGAATCAATGATTGATTCTTGGAGCTGCTTAAATCTCATGAGTGCTCACATAATTGTGGATTGCTGAGGTCCACCTTGAGTTAACAAGAAACACGCGGTGTTCGTAAGCAGGGCTTACTCAGGTAAATCATGGAAAACCATACAGGAGTTTTAAAAAAATCACATATCACAATACACAGCACAAACTTCATAAAACCCCACACAAATGAATCACAATACATAAAGTCACATGAACACATAACACATACCAAGAACCTCAACCCTCCTCTTTATTGCATCAGAAATCCAGTCCCTGAAAATACAGCAGATCAACATAAACCAACAAATAAAAATATGCATTAAACCCAAATGAATTAAATAAACAATGTCAATGCAGCTAAGTTAGATCTTCAGTACAACAGAACTCCAGACTCTTTCCCACAGATACACAGTCCCTCAAGGCCCACCAGTATAACTGCTCCAGTTAGCCCACCGTCTATGGTATCTGACAATCTGCCCTCAGGATTAATTCAAGATGCCAGTTGAGTTGTAAGCCTTCTGCCTCTTGTCGTCCCTTTTTTGATTATAAAACAATCTCCATTTTTTAAACATGCTACCCAATCACAGGATGTGTTCTGGTGGCCTTGACATGCCAAGAAGGATCTTGCAGTGTAGGCAATAGAAACTATCAGGATGCAAGTTATTCAACAAGTGATGCAGAGAAATAAAAATAAAATACCACACTTTTACTTATGTAGATTTGTTACAATTTGATGATTCTCTGCTGACCTCCACTCAATAAAGGCCAATCTGTCCAGTGAATCACCAACATGAACAGACATCAAGATGACAAACTACAAGTGACCTCTGCACCAATTCCATGGAAGGCCAATGATCTGCTTTTAGAGATCAAAATGAAATCCAAGATTCTCAGTGAAAAATCTGAAACGTGTCAAAATGCAGCTGATCAAACAAGCCCTAATAAAAGAGAAGTCTGTTTCCATCGCAAAATCTTTGCCAATTCAAGCAGAAAGCACCTAGCAATTTATACCTTAGCTAGGACAGAAGACACACTAGGCCGCCATCTTAAAGAAGGCCATTAAATGATGTCACATGGTAGCAATAACATCATAACAATAGCCAATATGGCTGTCACAATAACCAGAATCATACAAAATGGCAGTGTTTGTGATGTAAACACTGACACAAAATGATGTCAGGTGATATCAGCAACATAATAACACAATTTCATTTGGTAAAATAATTAAGATATTTTTGATTCAATGACCAGGTCAGATTATATTTTTAGAATCATTTAAATTATTTCACATTATTTACTTCTTTGTGTGCCATTTTGCTGTTCATGGAGGTCGCCTGATTGTTTTGAATACTGAGACTCCCTGCCACCACATAAACAGTTGGGACTCAGCACAGGACGTAAATGCGTCTTCAGGTATAAAATGGCAGCACCCTGCATACTCAGCTATCCTCAGTGGATTGAAGACATGTTAAAGAAATAGATAAAGTTATTGTCATGTTCAGTCCATTTCAGTAGAAGGGATTTTTCTTTGCCCCTAAACTGCTAACATTTTGGTTTTGCTAGCTTCCTGCTTTTAACCCCCTGCTTGCTCACTGTTCTCGTAAGAATGGTAAAAATGGCCTGCCACAAGGGCAACAAATACAAGAGCTGGGAGATGAAACATCAGCCAAAAGTCAATAAAGTAAAGACCAAAGATGTCAAGAAGCAGAAGTTAAACTCTAAATACAGTAGCTCTTAAACACTGAATAGTTGTGTTTAGAACGAAGTAGCCAGAAATGTAATAAATAGAGAACCAGACACAAAAGCAAACATTGGTTTGTAAGTTCATCTACAATTGTGGGTAACCTGGAAGTGTGCAACATCAGTCTTTAAAAAGTAACACTAGTGACATCAGGACAGGTTGTCCTGTGACAGAAACAATAAACAAAATAATCCTCAATATGGCTGCACACATAAGGCAATGTGAGAGTACATCAACCCTGCTGAGCCAAATAGTGAAAGTGGCAGTTTAAGGTTAACATGGACTGTGAGAAGAGACACAGATAACGTGATGGGCCAAAAGATTGTTACGAGAAGGCCAAAAAATTCCAACACTAAACTAAATCTTCAAAAAATTGAAAGCAATAAAGCAAAATGCCAGGTGTACTAAACTTCAAAGAAGCACACTAAGTTCTTAGGAGTCATTACCAAGAAACAACAAGGAGGCGACTATAATTTTTAAAACAAAATGGCAGCACCCATAAACAAAGCAATTGGGCAAAAGGGAAACATGATGATAATTGTTTATTGTGATAGAACGTTGTCACTAACTACAGTGAAAGACATTACAGAGACTGTAGAGACCACGACTTGAGCTTTTTGTCCATCAGACTAAGCTCCATGTCCAAACAGCACAAATTACTGAAAACACAACATCTGCACCTTGAAGCAGGAAAGTGGCATCAAGTTGTGAGGCTGCTAATCTGCAGCAGGACCTACAAGGTCTGTGAGGGGAAAATAAACACAGCAAAATATGAAAACATTCTGGAGGTGAACCTGATGGAGTCTGCAAGAATCTCACACCTTGGGAGAAGACAATGAGGCCAAGCACAAAGCCAAAGCTCTAGGAGAAAACAACAATGTGAATGTTCTGTAGGAGCCAAGTTCACATCTCAATCCAATGGAGAAGTTGTAGATGGATTTGAAAATGGCTGATCAATCACAATCAACATGACACCTGTCAGAGCTTAAACAGTTTGACAAGAAAGAATTAATGGGGACAAACGGCAGAGATGAAGGAGAGAAAGAGAGACCTGAGCACAGACTGCAGGCTGTCTACTAAACAAGGACTTGAAGGGGTGACTACTCCTCTGTTACTTGGTGTTTTATATTTGTAAACTAGCAAAATACCCGCGCTTCGCAGCGGCGAAGTACTGCTTTAAAATTTTAAATAATAAACTGAGGGAAAATGTACCAATAATTATTTGTTAAGGATCTCTTTGTATACCACGTTGTCAGTTCGCCCCTCCAGTTGTAATATGACCAAGCTGTGCGCTGAGCTTACTCTTGAGCATGCAACGTATAGCTGGCCATGTGAAAAGCAATCTTGGCTCAAATCAATGCCAACCTTTTGTAGGGTCTGTCCCTGAGACTTATTAATTGTCATTGTGAAGCAGAGCCTTACTGGAAATTAGAGGCGTTTGAATTGAAATGGGAGATCAGAGGGTATAACGGGGATGCAAGGAATGAAAACTCTCTCCCCTGAACAACCGCCAGTAAAAATAGTTGCCTCAATTAGGTTCTTTTGCAGGCATGTGACCTGATGTCTCGTGCCATTACAAAGTTTCGGTGGCTGTAAGTTTCTCAGTAACATTATTGGTGCCCCAACCTTCAAAATTAGATTATGCTCAGGAGTGCCTGGAGGATTCAGAGTGTGGACCGAGCTGCGGGCTATGGATGTATATATGTACGTAAGTAGGATTCAGTTAGCGTTGGGAACCCACATACCAAATTTCTTGAAGATGGGTCCATTAAGTAACAAAGACCGTTGGAAAGTTCAATATGGCGGCTGACAGTGGTGTCATACCACCGAAATAAGTACGTACATCGGTTTCAGTTAGCGCAGGGAAGCCGTCTACCAAATTTCGTGAAGATGGGGCCATAAAAAAAAAGTTTAACATGGCGGACGTTGTCGATCGTAATGACCGTTACGTGTAGAATTCCGAAATGCAACCTGCTTAACTTTTGTAAGTAAGCTGAAAGGAATGAGCGTGCCAAATATCAGCCTTCTACCTACACTGGAAGTTGGAGAGTTATTGATGAGTGAGTCAGTGAGGGCTTTCCCTTTTATTAGTATAGATGTATATGTGTATGTATATATGTGTGTGTGTGCACATATATATATATATATATATATATATATATACACACACACACACACACACACACACACGCACACACACACACATACATATATATTATTCTAGCAAAATACCCACGCTTCGCAGTGGATAAGTAGTGTTTTAAAGAGGTTATGTAAACATATATATACGTAAACATATATATACATAAACATATATACATATATATATATACATACATATCTACATATACACATATCTACATATACATATATTATATATATAGCAAAATACCCGCACTTCGCAGCGGAGAAGTAGTGTGTTAAAGAGGTTATGTACAGTAATCCCTCCTCCATCGCGGGGGTTGCGTTCCAGAGCCACCCGCGAAATAAGAAAATCCGCGAAGTAGAAACCATATGTTTATATGGTTATTTTTATATTGTCATGCTTGGGTCACAGATTTGCGCAGAAACACAGGAGGTTGTAGAGAGACAGGAACGTTATTCAAACAATGCAAACAAACATTTGTCTCTTTTTCAAAAGCTTAAACTGTGCTCCATGACAAGACAGAGATGACAGTTCTGTCTCACAATTAAAAGAATGCAAACATATCTTCCTCTTCAACGGAGTGCGCATCAGAGAGAGAAAAACAAACAAATCAATAGGGATGCTTGGCTTTTAAGTATGCGAAGCACCGCAGGTACAAAGCTGTTGAAGGCGGCAGCTCACACCCCCTCTGTCAGGAGCAGAGAGAGAGAGAGACAAAGAAAAACAAAGTCAAAAATCAATACGTGCCCTTTGAGCTTTTAAGTGTGCGAAGCACCGTGCAGCATGTCCTTCAGGAAGCAGCTGCACACAGAAGGTAGCAACGTCCCTATCGTCTAGGTGTGCAAACAGCCCCCCTGCTCACACCCCCCTACGTCAGCGCAAGAGAGAGAGAGAGAGAGAGAGAAAGTAAGCTGGGTAGCTTCTCAGCCATCTGCCAATAGCGTCCCTTGTATGAAATAAACTGTGCAAACCAACTGAGGAAGCATGTACCAGAAATTAAAAGACCCATTGTCCGCAGAAACCCACGAAGCAGCGAAAAATCCGCGATATATATTTAAATATGCTTACATATAAAATCCGCGATGGAGTGAAGCCGCGAAAGGCGAAGCGCGATATAGCGAGGGATCACTGTAAACATATATATACATATACATATATACACATATCTACATATACATATATATACATATATATATATACACATATCAACATATATATACACATACATATACACATATACATAAACACACACATATACATCCATCCATCCTCTTCATATATACATATATACATACATACATAGTGCATTGTAACATGGGCTGTGATTGTTAAATGGGAGTGAGACGACAAATCACACCTTCCCGCTTTCTAATTGGGCCTGTGATTGGTGCTTTGACTGATGCCCAGATCCCACAGTATCTCCCCTTAGGAGAGGCGTTAGGCAAGTGTAATTGAATAGCGGTGCTGCAAGTTTAGCTTTACACCTGTTTTTAAGGCTTATTGACTGAAAGGGGCTTTCATGAAAAAACTTAGGGCTTTGCTACAGGATACACCCTCCACAAGTTAAGGAAGTAAAAATAAAGGTATATATTTCTGTTTTATTTAAACCTTTTAAGTTTGTATGCGGGCGGCATGGTGGCGCAGTGAAAGGTGCCAGTTAGGAGACCCGGGTTCGCTTCCCTGCGTGGAGTTTGAATGTTCTACCCGTGTCTGTCTGGGTTTCCTCTGGGTACTCTGGTTTCCTCCCACAGTCCAAAGACATGCAGGTTAGGTGCATTGGCGATTCTAAATTGTCCGTGGTGTGTGGGTGTGTGTGGGTGTGTGCGCCCTGCGGTGGGCTGGCACCTTGCCCGGGGTTTGTTTCCTGCCTTGTGCCCTGTGTTGGCAGGGATTGGCTCCTGTATTTAGGATATAGCGGGTTGGATAATGGATGGATGGACATTTGTATGCATAGCCCCATTTGCCCGTTTTCGTTTTTTTTTCTTTCTTCAGTAATATTTCAGCAAACCCGGAGCTTGTCAGTTCAAATCCTGGTACTGACACCACTGTGTGACCCTGAGGAAGTCACTTCACCTGCCTGTGCTACAAAAAACAAAAGTAATGTAACAAATTGTACCTCAGATGTAGCAAGTTGCTGGAATAAAGGCATAAGTCAAATAGATAAATATGTATTATACACATAGGAACTATTCATTTATTTTCAGTTAAGTCATCTGCAGCAAACCTTTATAAATGAGGGTTTCTCCTTTTTAGATAGTGCAAACTGTTTCTTCTTCATTGAGGTTTTCTCTTGGAGAGCTTTTTTCATTTCATTGAAAATTAAAGCAGCAGCTGCCAAAATATGTAGCTTTCTTATTAATTTTTCAATATTGTGTAAAATAAATTTATAAAGTAACATAAAAGGTTTAAATACTGGTTATCCTTTTACACTAAAATATTACTAAAGAGATACAAAAAAAGTAAAATGCATATGTTTTTTTTCTTTAAGGAGATTAAATATTACTGAAGAAAGAAAAAAAAAACAAACTAAAACAGCCAAATGGGGCTATGCATACGAACTTAAAAGGTTTAAATAAAACAGAAATATATACCTTTATTTTTACTTCCTTAACTTGTGGAGGGTGTATCCTGTAGCAAAGCCCTAACTTTTTTCGTGAAAGCCCGTTTCAGTCAATAAGTCTTAAAAACAGGTGTAAAGATATTGACAATAAGCTACGCAAACCCACCAAGACATGCAATTGTTTAAATCAAGTATCATTACATCTTCCTTTCTTAAAGAGAAGTAAGGCAGTACTTATAAGCTTACATATACATATAGACATACATACATATATATATATCTATATATCTATATATTTATATCTATATATCTATATATATCTATATCTCTATATACATCTATATATATATATCTATATCTATGTATATATATCTAAATCCCAGCGAAGTACTGCTTTTAAATTTTTATTAAGAAGAAAACCTTTTTAAATTGAGGGAAAATATCCCAATAACAATTTCTTAAGGATCTATTTTTTTGTGAAGCAGCCTTAACACAGCTTTTCCGCTGTTTTATAAACGAACGCCATATAAGGTCTTCCTTTTTCCTTGCTTCGCCAAGGAAGGAGCCTTTTTATTAAATCCAAGGGTTCTTCGCTTTTTTTTTCTTTCTTTTTTTACGATGGTTATAGTTCTGTTTGTATACCACGTTGTCAGTTCAGCACTCCGGTTGGAATATGACCAAGCTGTGCAAGCTTACTGTTAAGAATGCAAATTATAGTTGTACAGGAGAAAAGCAATCTTGCCTCAAATCAATGGCAACCTTTTGTAGGTCTATGAACTTAATTTAAACTTTAGGTTTACACGGTGCTTTCTTTCCGAAGTACTTGCACTCATGAATATGTCTGTATGCGTCAGTCGCTCAAATCCACGCGCTTCGCACCGGTGAAGTACTGCTTTTAAATTTTTATTAAGAAGAAAAGAAAACCTTTTTAAATTGAGGGAAAATATACCAATAACAGTTTGTTAAGGATCAGTTTTTTTGTGAAGCTGCCTTCACTCGAGTGATCACTTCGAGCTGACTTGCTGGCTAACCATAAGCGTTACCTGGTAGGTAACCACCCATACAATCAGATTGTGAATCTGATTGTGACTACGAATGCCGTGAATGTAATTACCCCGATCTACATGCTGTCAAATAAACGAACCACACGCCGTGGTGCAATTTTAGGGGCTTCGCCTCTAGCGCTGACGTCCGAGGTTCGATTCCTGTAAGGGAGTGAAGTGAGTGGCTGATTACCTACCAGGTAACACTTATGGTTGGCCAGCAAGTGAGGTAACATCAGCCATGGTGCCTTCAGTTGTGAGATGCAGATCATAGAATGGTTGAAAATAGTTTACTGTCAAATAATGCAAAGAGTACGCGACACGTCTTTCCCCCTTATTCTTGGCTCATCAGGCATACACACTCACTGCACTCGCTTACGGTAATCGAACCTCGGACGTCAGCGCTAGAGGGGCTTAGCAGCGGTGAAGTATTGCTTTTAAATTTTAATGAAGAAGAAAAGAAAACCTTTTTAAATTAAGTCTTAAAAAGAGGTGTAAAGATATTGACAATAAGCTACGCAAACCCACCAAGACATGCAATCATTTAAATCAAGGCACGAGTTGAAAAACACCATCCCATACTATTAGTTAACGATTAACACATTTCTATATGTATTGTAAGCATACAATACAACTGATAATATGTTGCGCTTATTTATCTGGTGTACCGACATTTTTGCGCGTTTAACGGCTGAAATCTAACGTGGTTTGTGCCCTTCAGAATGAAAACAGTTAGCATTTACCTTTTTAATAAAAGGCGAGCTTTTAAGCCTGAGAAATCACCCCGTAAATGCACACGTTTAATTGCACATGTTAATATGTATGCTTACACAGTTATTAAAAGATACGCAAAAATTAACTTCATTTACCTTCGTTCCCGCATTTGACTCGTGCTGTAAATCTCTTCCTTGTTTTTAGTTCACGTGATTACGTAGGAGGTGTGATGACACGATACGTGACTCCGCCTCCTCCATTAGAGTATATGGACAAAAAACAGTTTCCAGTTATGACCATTATGTGTAGAATTTCGAAATGAAACCTGTCTAACTTTTGTAAGTAAGCTGTAAGGAATGAGCCTGCCAAATTTCAGCCTTCTACCTACACGGGAAGTTGGAGAATTAGTGATGAGTGAATGAGTCAGTCAGTCAGTCAGTCAGTCAGTCAGTCAGTCAGTCAGTCAGTCAGTGAGGGCTTTGCCTTTTATTAGTATAGATATATACCTTTACCCGGCCACACGTTGCTGTGACTCAGTCTGGTTAAATGGAAAAGAAAGAAAAGAGAAAACGTACGTTTCTAATATGCTTAATTTCACAATGCTTGTGGGTATACAATATTTTTTGTTGTTCCATTGTCTGTGCAGAATGTTAGACTGAATAATATTAAGTTCGTAGACGTCTTTGGTTTTGGCCACAAGAATAGCTCGTTCACTCAGCCAATCGTGATTCTTATAATTGGTTTGAATATTGGGAAATACTTTTTCAACCAATTCTTCTTTTGACGTCACTAAATTGCAGAAGTTATGAGGCAATGAAATTCGTCCTGAGGTCAGATCAACCGGTATCTTTCCGTTCCCAATTTCCAGATTTCTCCAACCCCGTTATTGACAGTTTGCATTTTTTGATCGTAAATGCCTTTTTGCTGAAGCGTTAGCTTATTTGATTGCACATAAGACAAAAGATCACCCGTGTTGTAATTTTGTTCACGACGCAATTCTACATCGAACGAAGCAGGAGCAGATCGATTCGGTGATGGCATTCCCATTTGATTGAGAACTTTGTTCACGATTTCTAAGCACAAATCTTCAATCATTATCACCGCTTAGTTGTAGATTTCTGCTGTGAAATCCATGTTTACATTTGAATTCTACTTGCGTATTCAACGGAAAATATCTTCAGCCATGTGCGATTTCTATCTCTCCCATAAATGTGTTGAATGTGAAGGAGAGCAGGTGGTCAGTATGATTGCAAACAATGCACGAATTTGATTTGGATGTGACGTGTTGCACGGGTCATTAATGTATACATCCCAGTGTCGGTCATCTTCAATAAATTCAGAGCTTGACATGTACTTCGGAAAGAGGCATGTGTAATGCCGTTGACAATTCGCAATTGCTGGAAAGACGTTGTACCGGGCACATTTACCAACAGCATGTGAACAAAGAAGCATTCATCTTGATTGGGATGCACGGTGTACAGTCTGCCTATCGTAGTTTCTTTGAATATGCTAGGTTGTCCGTTAACTCGCTCTCCTCGTTTGTGTTGTTCAAATGATTTTCTACTCGCATTCCATGTGTAATACGAAGGCACTTCTGAATACAGCAGTGTTTTCGCAAACGCGTCATTTTGACATAACAAAGAAATCAGTTAACGTTGTAGCCGGTGGATTGAGGGCTATTTGGTGCACATTTGCAGCAGTGAAATAAACGCGTTGTCCATTTTCTAGATATACTGCTAAGTGAAAAACATCTGGACTTCATGTATGGGAAATGAAAAAATTAGCCATACAGCTTCATTGCTGCTTATGTATCTTCCAGCCTAATACTGTGCGATTTCATCGATATGTATGACCGCATTCCTATCACTTCTTTCTGGTTGCACGCCAAAAACTGCCATGTCGCTGCCTTTATTCACGTACTTACAAATGTATTTGATCGAAACATTGGAATAGAATCGTAAAATATTTAGTATAGCGTGTGTTGCTTTTACGTCCAACAGATAGTGCTGTGTTTTCAAAAAAAGCATCTGTCACAGGTGTGACATCTATATAATATGTATATAAAAACACGCGCGTATTCGAATGCAACGTTGTGTCAAAATTTCAAAGCAATCGGTGAAGAACTTTCAGAGATTTAAGGTTTTGAAGAAACGAACATTTAAATTTTTATTTAAATAGATTATATATATATATATATATATATATATATATATATGTTTATATATGGTTTTGGCAGCAAAGCGCTTTTTTTCCAACCTAGAAGACGTCTCTTGAGATCTGTTTAATCGCCTCGTTGATTGCATGTCTTCCAAGGTAGTTTCAATACCCATTTCCTGCACCGAGTCATCTCCCCTTTTATGAGTGACTGTGTTAGTGGCCGTACTTCGTACAGGTCTTTGAACGCACTGAATTCTTGTAACTGGTGTCGCCCGTCGGCTACTTTCGACAGGGAATGGAAGCAATTGTCGAGTAAAAAAATTATTTGTAAGTGATTTCGCATTGAAGAAATAGTAAAAACTTGATCACTTGGGTCAATACCTAAAGAAATACACACAGCAAATGCAATTGAGAATACACCAGAATCTGTATGATTTAATTGTTGCTGTGCGTCTTCATAAACTATGGGAGATTTGTAAGGAAACAAAGCATGAAGGAAACGAAGCTGCTCTTCGGTGAGGCTGAATTTTTTATCAGCATTTTAAACTGTCATAGACCTGAATTACAGCACCATCATAATAGGTACACACCCAGTGAGTCACTCGTTCAGTAGCTGCAGAAGGTCATATTTGAATATGTTTTGCATTTTGTGGAATGGGCATTATAGGTATGTCAGGAGTCCACATTAGCAAAACCTCTTGAGGTTGGAAAATTGTATGCGCAGCTAAAATTTCGTTGAATTTGCTCATGTGATCTGTTGATAAATAATCATTATTTACCAACTCATTCATTGCAAAATCTGACAGTGGTAAGATCACTCCTTCCATAACACTAAACACAAACAGTAAGTAGACACTAACACTAAAAAACGGCAACACCGCCGTGAAGAACACTAAATGAGATAAAGAAGTTTAGTAGACTTTTACTTTATTATAACTGCTTTATTATAGCAGGTGAGGGGACGCTGGCGCACGCTTGTTGTTGCCGCTCCTCCCTGTTAACAACACTTTCACAACAAACACAGCAAAATTCGCCTTAATTCTGCACTTTCTTAGGCTTGTTTTATTTTGTTTATTGTACGTATAGTTCGTGGATACAGCTGACTCGAATTGCATGGATTTGGCTTAATATTTACAGATTTTATGGACACAACTTTACTGGGAACAACTGAGTCTGTGGATCACGGGACGAGACCTACGAACATTTCTTTGTACCTGGCGATCTAGCACATCGGGATGATCTGTCTCCGTGATTATATTCGCTATGCTGATCTGCTCCCGTTTCATCTCACAGTACTCTACGACCGGGAACTAATCTGATGTTCATACTAACCTGGTTTATGGCTTCGGGGCGATCACGCCTGAAATTACCAAGCGTTACTGTTTATGGCTGTGTATTGGAACATCCAAATCCTCCTTCCTCCTCCTGCTGCTGCTATCGCCGCTCACCTACGCTACCACACCCGCCTGTCCTACCGGCTGCGTTGTGCTGAGCTGCTTCTACACTGCTATCAGCTAAGTATCACTCACTATTTTAGCGCTTTGAGTATTGAGAAAAACGCTATATAAATGTAATGAATTATTATTATTTATTATTAAACACTAAAATACAAAATGAAGTAGAAAGTAACACTAAACAGCAACACCGCCGGGAACACCGGCACACCGCGTCTACTAAACACTAAGAAACACTAAAGGAAAAAATACTATTCAGTAAGTACCGCGTCTACTAAACAGTAAATCAGTAAAGGAGAAAGGACTAACCACGTCAGCTGCGGAGCTCAGCTCGGAGCGAAATGAAGTGAATGAAATGAGGTGAATGGGAGGGGAGATGATCACGTGACTCCAACACCCGCCTTAACTCTCCGTCCCTCCACAAACACAGCCACACGGATACCAACTCTCCTTTATATGGTAAATAATTTAGACCAATTTACTGACATCTGTTTTCACTTTGACATTTGACTGGTGCCAAAAAAGCCAAATTCAGTTCTCTGAGATCCAGTATTATATCACAAGAAAATGTGAAAACTGTCAAGACGTGAATAATTTTAAAGACGAATCTTTAAATATGTTTAAAATAAATAATTAAAAGAGCAGTGAATTCAGAAGAACACATGTCAAAACCCCAATAACCAAGAAAAAGGCCTGAAAAAGACATAAACAAAAATAAAATCAAATCTTAAAAACTAGCAGCACAGAATGCATGAGCAGAAATTGCCTTTAATGAAACAAGAAAAAAAAGTCAATTTATTATCAGCAGTAAAAAAGTGAAAATCCTGACATAAAACTCAATCTGACTTGATGGAGATGTCAATAGCATGTTAGAGTCGTTAGAGATTTAGAAGTAAATTTTCTATCACATATTGGCCTTCAGACTTAATAAACTGCTATCAGGACTGACAATCCATACATCTATTATCCAACCCATTATATCCTAACTACAGGGTTAAGGGGGTCTGCTGGAGCCAATCCCAGCCAACACAGGGCACAAGGCAGGAAACCAGCCCACCACAGGGCACACACACACCAAACACAATTTAGGATCGCCTAACCTGCATGTCTTTGGACTGTGGGAAGAAACCCACACAGATACGGGGAGAACATGCAAACTCCACGCAGGGAGGACCCATGAAGCGAACCCAGGTCTCTTTACTGCGAGGCAGAAGTGCACCCACTGAGCCACCATGCCGCCCAAGGACTGACAAGAAACAGTAACAAAAGAAACAGCGAACATGGCAGCTGAGAGCAGCGATGAAACATGAAAATGAGAATTTCACTCTGCTGTGTACGTGCGACATACACTTACACTAAACAAACAGAGCAAGGATTCTCCCATTTTACCTCTGTAATAACTTTCATTTTTCTTTTTGCTATTTGTAAAGCACACACATAGGTGTGAAACTGCGCTACTGAAAGAAATGAATGTCGATGTTTAAGATCTCGAGGCCAGGCAACTCCGTCCTGCTCTGCCAGCTCAGTATAATTTAACATCTTTGTTACCAACAGTCAAGTATGCGATTCTGAAAGTCACCTGCAGCCCCTCCAAGGTCCTCCTTGACCAGAGTATCACAAGTTACTCTGAGCAGTTTATTATTTCTGTTCTCCTTACCTGTTTATGTCCCTGATGTCCCGTGAACTGACGGCGTGACTTTATTCAATTTGCTGCTGCAGCCCCTTGACTTTGGCAGGCGTTGTCAGTTATGATGCCACACCTGAGACTGCAGCAGGACTCGGCTTGTCTCTTAGCTCTCTGGCTGCTCTTTTTATATTCCAACAAAGTCTGAAAGCAGCAAGTGTGGTCTTGTTATTAAAGTAATAAAAATAAACAGGAATGCTGTCTGCTGAGTCTTCATCAGTGAAAGGTGCCAGTTTCCTATCCAGTGCTCCTTACTAACAGATATTAACAGACACAATTACAATACTGACATGTGTGCCTTTCTTCACATTACAGACGTGAACAGAGTGGTGGCCACAGTGACTCTCAAGCGCCTGCCTCTGTACCCTCACTGTCCATTTTCTTCTTAATCCTTTGCTTGGAGAAAACAAGTGTGCGCTTCCTTCTCATTTAAAAAGCAGTGATGAGCGCCATGCTTTGTTCAAACTACAGTAAGTAGAAATTCAGATCAATAACCTCATCGGCACTTCGTCAGTCATCTGCTTTTGTTGTGTTCTCACAGAACTTCACCATAAATCAATCCCATCTAAATCCTTGATGATTTTAGTAAATTCTTTTTGTGTTTCCTTTCTTATTGCAATTTATTATTTTTCAGTGAGTAACCAATTGTCAAGAATTTCTTAGGACTCTGTTAGTAAAGGTGTGGGTTTAGTGTATCCAGGGTTCAATATCTTTTAGCATTGATAGTTATCCAGTTTGAAGTGTCCAATTTGAATTTGTTCCATTCGTTATGATTAATTAATATATATTTTTTTTAATTTTATTTCCTTTTCATGAACACCTCCATGTTGTTGAAGACAACAGCGCCATTGTTAAACCACTGAATACAACCTTGCATTTGAAAACAATAAAACCCCATTCACACTGCAGCTCCATTTCCATTTTTTAGTTATTTGTGACAACAACCTGATATTTAGAGAAGTACAATTAGCAAAAAAACATAATGGAATCAAAACCTTTCAGAAAGTATTTCCATTGTCCTCAAAACAACTGTATTGCATCCACACCGTCCACATTGCTCTCAGCATCCTGTGATCCACTTGTTTTTATGTTCAGAAATATGTTTCTTCATGAGCTTTTTATGTCAACATCAGAATTCAAAAATTTAAATGTGTGGAAATGTAAAATTTGGGAGTGTTAAATCAGAGTAAAGGCTTTTTTTTTTGAGAGTGGCCCCCCCTCCATTAATGCTGGGGATGTTATATCTGAAGGTAATAATATTGCAATTACAAAAGGAGAAAAACAGAGTCAGGTTTAACGTAATAAACTTTAACAGGCTCTTGTTACTGAGTACACGTTACACCACATGTGTAATACAATCAGCTTCCTATTAGCTCCCCAATACCCATAATCACTTATTACTACGGGACCCTCAATAGTTCAACAGACTTACAATTTTACACATTAGCCCCCCCCCCCACCTTGTAATTGTAAATTTGGGTAACAGTTAACAAACAACATTTGCTATTTAAAACAGGAATATCAGACTGAAGCAGAACACACCCTGTCGGCAATGCAGTTTACAATTTAACGAAGCAAAGATGGTAAACTATCTGTACATCCTGTTAGCACAGGGGATTACTCTTCCTCTTATTATTATTTTCTGATATATACGATTAGTTAGTTAAAGCAGTCACAAGGCTTCCATCTTCTTAAAGGGTTACGTGGTACATCTGCTGTGTGCTCATCAGCCTCATACAGCCTCAGGTAACTTTGACATTAGCAGGAGTTGAAGCCGGAGAGACAGGTGGAATCCCAACTGACTTTATGTAATTTCTCTAGGACTTGGTATCTTCAAATGTTTCTGTGCTACTGACTATTTCAGCAGGTACAGTTAGGTCCATAAATATTTGGACAGAGACAACTTTTTTCTAATTTTGGTTCTGTACATTACCACAATGAATTTTAAATGAAACAACTCATATGCAGTTGAAGTGCAGACTTTCAGCTTTAATTCAGTGGGGTGAACAAAACGATAAAAATGTGAGGCAACTGAAGCATTTTTTGTAACACAATCCCTTCATTTCAGGGGCTCAAAAGCAATTGGACAAATTAAATAACTGGAAATAAAATGGTCATTTCTAATACTTGGTTGAAAACCCTTTGCTGGCAATGACAGCTCATGAACTCCTGGACATCACCAGATGCTGGGTTTCCTCCTTTTTAATGCTCTGCGAGGCCTTTACTGCAGCGGCTTTCAGTTGCTGTTTGTTTGTGGGCCTTTCTGTCTGAAGTTTAGTCTTCAACAAGTGAAATGCCTGCTCAGTTGGGTTAACATCAGGTGACTGACTTGGCCATTCAAGAATTTTCCACTTCTTTGCTTTAATAAACTCCTGGGTTGCTTTGGCCTTATGTTTTGGGCATTGTCCATCTGTATCATGAATCAATTTGACTGCTGTATTTAGCTGGATTTGAGCAGACAGTATGTCTCTGAACACCTCAGAATTCATTCGGCTGCTTCTATTGATGATGTGACACAGGACAAACACTAGTGTCCCAGTGCCACTGGCAGCCATGCACGCCCAAGCCATCACACTGCCTCCACTGTGTTTTACAGATGATGTGGTATGCTTTGGATGATGAGCTGTTCCACGCCTTCTCCATACTTTATTCTTGCCATCATTCTGGTAGAGGTTGATCTTGGTTTCATCTGTCCAAAGAATGTTTTTCCAGAACTGTGCTGGCTTTTTTAGATGTTCTTTAGCAAAGTCCAATCTAGCCTTTCTATTCTTGAGGTTTATGAGTGTCTTGCACCTTGCAGTGCACCCTCTGTATTTACTTTCATGCAGTCTTCTCTTTATGGTAGACTTGGATATCGATACGCCTACCCCCTGGAGAGTGTCGTTCACTCTGTTGTGAAGGGGTTTCTCTTCACCATGGAAATGATTCTGCGATCATCCACCACTGTTGTCTTCCATGGACATCCAGGTCTTTTTGCGTTGCTGAGTTCACCAGTGCTTGCTTTCTTTCTCAGGATGTACCAAACTGTAGATTTTGCCACTCGTAATATTGTAGCAATTTCTCGGATGGGTTTTTTCTGTTTTCGCAGCTTAAGGATGGCTTCTTTCACCTGCATGGAGAGCTCCTTTGACCGCATGTTGTCTGTTCACAGCAAAATCTTCCACATGCAAGCACCACACCTCAAATCAACTCCAGGCCTTTTATCTGCTTCATTGATAATGACATAACGACGGATTTGCCCACACCTGCCCATGAAATAGCCTTTGAGTCAATTGTCCAATTACTTTTGAGCCCCTGAAGTGAAGGGATTGTGTTCAAAAAATGCTTTAGTTGCCTCACATTTTTATGCAATCGTTTTGTTCACTCCACTGAATTAAAGCTGAAAGTCTGCACTTCAACTGCATCTGAGTTGTTTCATTTTAAATTCATTGTGGTAATGTACAGACCCAAAATTAGAAAAAGTTGTCTCTGTCCAAATATTTATGGATCTAACTGTATACTGGGTAGCAACTGTTCAACATGTCACGCATACCTTATGAAAGACTGGTCCAGTCTTTTAAAGAATGGTTGCTGGTACCCATTTCTTAGTGGAGGAGTAATTACAAGCAAGAACAGCATCTCCACTGGAAAACTCACAATCTTTAGCTCACTTGCCACGTTGATTTATTTTATCCTGCTGCTTTTCATAAACGTGCACCTGAGTGGTAGATGATCTCAACAAATCAAGATATGCTCTAAGCTGCCTTTGGATAAATAGATCAGCTGGTGACATACCTGTTGTTGCATGGTTTATGTTATGATATTTAAGAGGAAATGTATAAAACATTGTTTGAAATGTGCTTCGCGTTTGGATGCTTTAAGAGCATATTTAGGGGTTTACACCATTCTTTCTGCCTGGCCATTAGTAGAAGGATGATAAGGGCTGGATAGGAGATGTTTAATACGATTAATTTTTAGGAATCACTCCATTTCTTGGAACACAAAAAAGGCCCATTATCCATAACAATATGCTCTGGCAGCACAAAACATGCCAACATTTTTATCAAGTTTTGGATTGTCTTTTCTGATGTGATGGTGGACATGATGGTGACTTCAGTCCACTTAGAATCTGCAACGACTGTGACCAGAAGCATAACGACCTCCACAGGCCCTGCAAAGTCTAAATGAACAAGTTGTCAAGGACTGGCAGACCATTCCCATGGATGCAATGGTGCTTGTCTTGGCAAATTTCTGAGGCCTTGGCATGATGAACATGAAGTTGCCTTTTCCTCATTATCACTATCAAGTCCAGGCCACCAAAAGTAACTCTGGGCTAGCTCTTTCATTTGGACTCTGCCACAGTATCCAAGGTGTAACTCATCCAGAATGGGTTTGCTCAGTCTTGGTGGTATAATTAATCACATGGCCCACATGAGATGTCCTGTTGTCACTGATAGCTCCTTCCCCTGTGAAAGGTAAGGCTGAATGTCAGGAAGTGCATGAAGGGTGTTAAGGTCCTCCCCCTCTGACAAAGCAATCGAGTAGTTCTGAAAGTGTTGAATCGCCTTTGGTTTCCTGCCTGAACAGGTTACAGGTGTATTTTCCACCATCTGAAAGTAGAAAATCTTTTGCCCCTTTTTTATGGGCTGTTCAGGTCAAGGGAGTCTTGACTGACCATCTACATTTCCATGTGCCTCATAATGCTTGTGCTTTATTTCATAATTGTGAGCCCCAAGCAGCAGTGCCCACCTCTGATATCTCTTTACTGCCATAGATGGCACACTAGGATGAGAGCCAAAAATAGACATGAGTGGTTGGTATTTGTTTCCAAAATAAGTTTTTAACCACACAGGTAAGTTTTTTTAATCAAGAAATTATGCTTAAGTCCTCTTTTTCAGTCTGAGGATATTTTGTTTCACTTTTATTCAATGTTCTTAACTGACCATCATCTGAGTGGACAGAGATGCCTCTTTGTCTGGTAAGACCCGCAGGGGGGACTGTATGTTTATGTGAACAGAGAGTGGTGTACGAACGTTGCCTCAGTTGCACGACACTGCTCCGCACTGATAAAGGTTTTATTGGTAAGGTGCCGGCTTTTCAACCTGCTGAGGGAGTACAGCTGCATACCGGTGGTTGCCGTCTACCTCCCGCCTAGTGCAAATGCTAACCAGGCACTAGCGGAACTCTACGAGACCATCAGCAAACTGCAAACGATGCACCCCGAGGTATTTTTCATTAATGCTGGAGACTTCAATCATACCAACTTGAAGTCAGTTCTCCCAAAATTCTTCCAGAATGTGAACTTTGCTACTAGATGGGGATTCTGTCTGGACAATGTTTACACGAGTGCTCCTGACGTCTAAAAGGCCCTATCCCGCTCGCACCTTGGCTACTCAGACCATATCAGTGTGTTTATGGTTCCTGCATACAAGTCCCTGCTGAAGTGCACTAAACCAGTCCGCAAGAACATCAGAGTGTGGCAGGTTGGTGCTGTTTCAGCTCTCCATGACTGCTTCGAATTGACAGGCTGGGACATTTTCAGGGAGGCTGCTATGGATGGTGACTCCATCAATCTGGAGGAGTACACAGAGTCTGTGACTGGCTACATCTCCAAATGCATAGAGGATGTTACTGTTACCAAGGATGTTACCACAAAAGCCAATCAAAAGCCCTGGATGATGAGAGAAGTGCGCACGCTGCTCAAGATCAGAAATGAAGCCTTCAGATCTGGAGACAAGGCCACCCTCATGTCTTGAGGAGAGCTAAGTGGGCCTACATGCAGAGAATTAACAAACACTTCAGCAGCACCAGAGACACACGTCTTATGTGGCAGGGCATTCAGACAATTACAAACTGCAAGCCCAATCCACACAGCACCGATGGTGATGCCTCCCTATCAGATGAGCCTGCGAGAAAATCAACACCTCCCTCCACTGACCAGGCACTCTGTCTCTCCATAACTGACGTCAGGAGGACTCTATCCAGAGTCAATCCACGCAAGGCTGCAGGACCTGACAACATACCTGGTCGTGTGCTGAAAGAATGTGCCAGTCAACTGGCTGGGTACTCACAGACATCTTCAACACATCTCTGAGCCAGTCGTCAGTCCCAGCATGCTTCAAGTAGACCACGATCATACCAGTGCTGAAGAAGTCATCAGTGACATGCCTGAATGACTACCAACCAGTTGCACTCATGCCATTCATCATGAAGTGCTTCAAAAGGTTAGTCATGTCACATATAAAGACTAATCTCCCTGTGTCCCTTGATCCTCTTCAGTTTACATACCGCTCAAACAGGTCAACTGAGGATGCCATATGCTCTGCCCTTCACCTCTCCATGACACATCTGGATAAAAAGACACATATGTCAGGATGCTATTCATAGATTTTAGCTCCGCCTTCAACACAATCATCCATCAAAAGCTGGTTGTAAAACTAAACACCACCCTCTGCAATTGGATCCTGGACTTTTTGACAGAGAGGCCTCAGTCAGTTCAGATGGGCTACAACACTTCCAGCAACATCACACTGAGCACTGGAGTGCCACAGGGCTGTGTGCTTAGTCCACTGCTGTTCACCCTGCTGACTCACGACTGCACAGCCACGCACAACACCAACCACATCATCAAGTTTGTGGATGATACGATGGTGCTGGGACTGATAAGCAGGAATGATGAAACAGCATACAGAGATGAGGTGGAACGGCTGTCTGCATGATGTGAAGACAACAATCTATCTCTCAATGTCGACAAGACAAAAGAGATAATTGTGGACTTCAGAAAATCACATCCTGCCCACATCCCACAAAGCATCAACGGTTTAGATGTGGAGACTGTTAGGAGTACCAAGATCCTCGGTGTGCACATAACTGAGGAACTTATGTGGACACATAACACCTCATCACTAATCAAGAAAGCCCAGCAGAGACTACACTTCCTGAGGCGACAGAAGCGAGCAAGTCTTCCCCCTTCCATCCTCACCATGTTCTACAGAGGCACCATTGAGAATGTTCTGACCAGCTGCATCACAGTCTGATATGGCAACTGCAACATATCTGACCGCAAGCGCCTGCAAAGGATAGTGAAGACAGCAGAGAACATTATTGGGGTGCCTCTCCCTTCACTACAGGACATATTTTACAAACGCAATGTCTGCAAGGCCTGCAGCATTGTGCAGGACCCCTTACACCCCTCACATGGACTTTTCACACTTCTGTCATCCGAGAGAAGATACTTCAGCATTAGAGCCAGATCTGCCAGGCTGCAGGATAGTTTTTACCCCCAAGCTGTCAGAATCCTTAACACCAGCCTGTCCCCTGGGATCTTCCACACGGCCTCAACCACCTCTAAAAACAGAACTTTTATACATGCAAGCCACTGTCCTGCAAAGACGAGTGTGCATGTAGAGAAGAACTGAAAATCTCATACTGACCTTTAAGTATTTTGACACTCTTGATATCCTTCTGACCTGTGTAAAAACATAAAATGATGTAATTGAACAAAATGTATGTGTGTACAGAAAATAGGACAGAATGATGAAACTTGTTTGTGTTTTGCGTACGTGACAAAAAGCATGTATACTTTCTGGAAGTTTTCTTTTGATGATGTGTGTGACAAGAAAATATACCTTTAGGGTAATGACTTTACAAAATTGGAAAAATACAATGAGTCAGGACGCTATTTTTATTTCTTACGTGGTCAACGATCAGGAGATTAGAAAGGTATAAAAGAGCAAGGACATCTGCGCTCGAGGCAGATGAAGCGCGGTGTCCTAGGACTGTGTTTTCTCTGTCATTTTACCCTTGTCTGGTATGTATCAATAAAAAGGTTTTGACTAATTTTAATTTTCTTCTCTGTCTTCAGTCACAAAAGTGTCCACAGTTTTTTGGCGCCCGGACGTGGGGCAAGAGACGGCCGGTCGACTCCTCCAGCGAGACCATTTCAGTGATCCGTCTTACCAGCGGACTGCCGTCAACTTGAGCGCTCCGGCAGCAGAGCATGCAGCTCCGGCAAAAGTTAGGACTGCCCTGTCCTGAAACAGTTCTTGCGTGAGGAGTCCCTGGTCTCCTCTTTGCTACATCCACAGTGACTGAACGGATTTCCAGACAGAGCTTGCACCCTTCCAGGCTGGGGTAAGCACCGGGGGATTTCCGAACATTTTTTTATTTTCTAAATAACGGGAGGGCGAGTTTCCTGTTGACCGTCTAGTCATACTCATATCTCACGGGTTGCTTAAGGTGATGGAGACTTGACCCAAGCAGTTTGACGCATACGAAAGGTCTGATGAAAGGATACTGGCCTCACCCATATCCTAGACTCGGCTGGACGTATTGATGTAGTATTCTGCTGAACCGAATCGGACACGAAGTCACCTGAGCTGGAATCCGGGGATGTGAGCGGACAGGCTAACGGGACGAGTAACGGGGTGGTATGGAAATATAAACCAAAAAGAGCACAGATTGCAGGATTGCTGTTAGGAACGGAATGATATGTAGCGCTATGGAAGATATGTAGCGCTATGGAAAAATAAATAAATCTACATACGGAATAAGCAACAATACCGTGTTCTCCTGGGAACTGGGAAAGGACCGATAGTTAGGTGTCTCCCCTTGGGAAAAAGAAGGGAACAGTAAGGGAATAGTGAGTGGCACACTTAATACCTCGCTGATTCATACGGACAAGGGATTAGGCGAATCAGTATATGTAGCGCTATGGAAGATATGTAGCGCTATGGAAAAATAGTTGGAAAAATTAAATACAGAACCCGGGAGAGCAAGGGGAACTTATAACAGTAAGCCTGTTAATCGCCGCACAGGGGGGACCGAAATCATTAATGCTGGAAGAATTATTTTCGGAGGATCAACAGATGCCCCGTAAAAATGGGTCTCCTAGAAAATTAATAGAAAAGAAGACAGGTTTAGATTTCAAGAAGGCATGTAAGAAATGGAATAGACAGAGTGGTGGGCGTTGGCCGATAGAGGGGACAGGAGATGTAAGTGAAATACAGGAAAACTAGGAAGATCCTGTGTAGGAATAAGCAGGGTTGTTATAATAGTGGGACCGTATCGAATGGATATGTTCGATAGATGGGAATTAGTAATAAAAGACAGAAATTTAGAAGCAGTACAGAAACAGAATGAATTGTTGCGGGCAAATGAGGGAAAAGGCTGAAAAGGAGAAAGAGGAATTACTAATTACATTACAGAAAGTTCAGATAGGCACTGAACCACAGGCAGATGGGAGGAAAAGGAAGAATAATCCAAATAAAGACCCCCTTTATCCTATTATTTTTTTCCCCTCCTCAGTACCAACCTCAGGCACCTCCATTATCCCCTCCTCTATCCCCATTCCGACTGCCCCCCCCCTGCACTACAACTAGCAGAAGTTTCCCCTGATGATTCCCCAGGCACAGATCACTATGACCCCTCTACCCATCGTGATGACCCACCCTGTACTAGACAAACCCCCGTCTCCAAATGCACTCGAAGTCACAAACCAGCTCCAACTTTTTTCTCTTCTGATCCTTCACCTTTACTTACTTGCCCTTTAATAGAAGTTCCCAATCCCCATTATAACCCTGCCCATCCAGCCGGACCCCAAAATCCCACAACAGTTATGATAAATCGGAACTGGGACATCCAAGAACTAAAAGATGTCGTGAATGCACTTCCAGATCCAAAGGAAGTAGGAGGACTAAAATTTGTTGAACAACTTGATCAGTTAGATAGCATGTATAAGCCTAATGCTGCTGAATGGACCCAGGTACTTCGTCGAAAGCTTGGGACCACATGGGCCACTGTTAGCAGGGGTGTCCGCAATGACGTTCCATGGGTATGGAACCCAGCTTTAACTCGAGGACAGGGGATAGGTGGAGAAGGCGAATTTAACCCACAATGGGAGGCGTTGAGACAAAATATTGCAGAAAAAATATAAAAAAGGAACGGACTGGTCCCTTATTTCTGCTGCAAAACAAAAGAGAGACGAAACGGTTGATGAATGGGCACATAGGATTCAAGACCTGATGGCTAATCACTCGGGCTTGGGAAATGCTGATGACCGCACCCGAGCTGCAGTTCCACCTTTTGTTTCCGGTTTGCGCCTTGATATACAAAACAAGGTCCGCACTTCCTGTATTGAGTGGGAAAGTGCCACGTTTGATGAAGTCAAACGACATGCTGAACATGCCGAAAAACAAACCTAAGCAGAAGGAATCGGACTCTCATGCCAAATTATTGATAGCACAGATGAACTATTATACCAGGAATGCTCCTGACCAAGGTCGAGGATATGGCTTTAGAGGAAGGGGACGAGGACGAGGACGAGGACGAGGTGGTTTTAGAGCTCCTCCTGTTGACCACAATAAGAATCCTTTTATTCCCTCTCCCTTAAATTCCAATGCTAATTCCTTCTCTTGCTACGCCTGTGGTGAAACTGGACATTTTCGTCGGGAGTGCCCTCACAGACAGCAACAGCCCCCACCTCCCCTTATTCCACCTGTTTTTTCTGACACCCCTGACCAACCATACTGGCCATAGGAAAACGCTGGGACCTCCAGCCATTTTTTTTTTTCAACTACCTTTGCTCACCCATAATTCAGAGACTGATCCTTTACTGACATTGTTCGTTGATGGCACTGAGACTGTTTTCTTAATCGACACTGGTGCCACTCGATCTACCCTCTCGCTGGCAAAGGTCCCTGCCTCGAACGAAACTGTTACTGTGCTTACTGCTTCTGGACAACCTCACCTTCTTCAAGTATCAAAACCTCTTCAAGTCCAGTCACGTCCTGGCGGACATACCTTACTGCATCGTTTTCTTTTCTGTTCAACCCCAAGTTGTTGTGTCAAATTACCCCTTACCCCCAAACCCTCTTTTGCAGCTTGGACTTTAGATATTTCCCCACACACCATTCTCCTCAAAGCCCTACATTTTTTTTCCCCTTGTCTTTTTCCCCAATTTACAGGCCCCTGACATTTTACACTGTACTGCCCAATACTTCCCTATAGAAGTAGACACCCCCTGGCTAGAATCTTTCCTTACTTCTGGTATTTGCCCCGAAACCCACAAAGGCAGCTGCTTCTGTTCATCTTACATGCTCACAGCACATATTTTATCTTGGCGGCACAGTGCCTCATATTCCCTTAGCTAAATCACGCACTGTTAAATGGGGGGGAAATAGGACCATGGGTAGAAAAATGCCTTGAAAGAACAGACTGGTTACAAGTTACTCCAGGTATTTTTGATACTCCTGACCGTTTAAGGATAGCCCATTGTGAGCCTCTGGTGATCCACCCGAAATCCTCCTTCCGCCCGCACCGTGCCCAATATCCTCTGTCTCCCGAAGCAGAGGCTGGCATCTCCGCCGTACATCCCGATCTCGTCAAACGCGGTACCGCCGTTGGACATGGACCGTCATGCCTCAGGGATACACTGAAGCCCCTTGTGTTTATGGATAAGCTCTTGCCCAAAATTTAGAAGGCTTTTGGCCGGAAATAGGACATTGATACAGTATGTAGATGGAAATGATATGTAGCGCTACGGAAGAAAATTGTACAATAGATACTCAGAAATTGTTGCTGTTTCTGGGGGAAAATGGCCATAAAGTTTCTAAGGTTAAGCTGCAGCTAATCAAAACAACTGTAAAATATCTAGGTCATGACATTACGTATGGAACAAGAGCTCTCTCTAGCGATCGCATTACAGCCACTACAGACAGTGGGTTCTAAATTTTACTGAAAGAGCACAGCCGTTGCAACAATTGGCTAATACTCCTGGCATCCTCCTTTCTGGCCAGGTCCTATGGAATGAACAGGCTGAGAAGGCTCTCTGTAACCTCAAAACTGCTCTTCTATCTGCGCCCGCGCTAGGTTTGCCTGATCATTCTCGTCCATTCACTTTGTTCGTGGACGAAAAGCAGGGATTTATGAATGCAGTACTGACGCAACAACATGGAGATAAACAAAGACCGGTGGCTTATTTTTTTCTAAAAAACTGGATCCAGTGGCCGCAGCACTTCCTCCGTGTCTTCGTGCTGTGGCTGCAACAACAGAAGCTGTATTAGCAAGCACGGATGTAGTTCTCATGAGCCCCCTAACAGTTAAAGTGCCTCACGCTGTACATTCTATCCTAGTACAAGCCAAAACTTCACATCTCAACTAGTTACGCAGTGGTCCAAGGGGACCGCCTGCTGGAAGCAAATCGAATTTCATCAAGCTTAAGTGCACAAGCAGCTGAACTCGTAGCACTCACTCGAGCATGTCAGCTGTCCGAAGGGAAGATCGTAACAATTTATACAGATTCCAGGTATGCTTTTGGAGTCTGCCATGATCATGGAGCACTATGGAAACTAAGGGGATTTAAGACCAGTACTGGCAAACCCATCCAACATCAGAAATTGATCGAATCCCTTTTAGAAGCTATAACCAAACCATCGAAGCTAGCGATTGTTAAATGTCAAGCTCACACAGGAAAACAGGATCCTGTTAGCAAAGAAAATGAATTAGCTGACCACTTTGCTAAAGAGGCTGCATATAATAACACACCAACAGAGAAATGACCAGGACCCTGATAATCAAATTATTTCTTTACAGAGTGCAGCCACGGATATCGAAAGGAGAAAATGGTCCAAAGAAGGGTCCCTCTCTGATGGAGTCTGGACTCATAAACACACTAACAAACCTTTTCTCCCAAAAGCCTCTTTCCCAGGAATGGCAAAAATCGCCCATGGCCTCGATCACGCAGGAAGAGATGCCATGGTTCGAGATGTTGAAAAACATTGGGAAGCTGTAGGTTTCTCTACATATGCAGAGCAATTTTGCAGATGCTGTGCAATATGTCAAAAGTTTAATGTGGGAAAAGGTACCCAGGTAAGTCCCGCCGTTACCCCTAATCCAATGGGTCCGTTTGAACACCTCCAAATGGATTTCATTGAACTAACCCCGTCTAAAGGGTACCGATATTGTCTTGTGATTGTCGATGTGTTCTCCCGATGGGTAGAGGCTTTCCTTTCAAAACACAACGATGCCAAAACAGTAGCTAAAGCACTAATTAAAGAGATTATTCCAAGATGGGGTATCCCTCAAAAGTTACAGATAAAGGCACTCATTTTGTGAACTCCATTATAAATGAATTAACCACCTGGCTATTGTAAATACCATCCCAAAGCAGAGGCATCGTAGAACGATGCAATGGCACTTTAAAAGCTAAACTCACAAAAATTTGTGAACAAACTAATTTATCATGGCCGGATGCACTACCCTTAGCTTTAATGGGACTAAGGGGACGGACACACCGACAACTGGGACTATCGCCGTTTGAGATTCTGACCGGACGATTGTAGGAAATGTGAATTTGCATACTGTGGACAATGATCTTCTCTCTAGTCTTGCAGGTTTGCGAACCTCGTTGAAGGAAATCCACCAGCAGGTTAATCAAGCCTGGAGGACCAGCCCCCTTTCCAAGGATTTACCAATTCCCTTGGGCACCTGGATCCTGGTTCGAGATACTCGGAGGAAACACTGGCATCAGCCTAGGTGGAGAGGACCATTCCAAATTCTTCTGTCCACACCACACGCCGTGAAGGTTGAAGGACTGCCTGCCTGGATCCACGCATCGCATTGCAAGAAATGGCTATCTTAAAAATATTTTTTCTGTTGACTGTTACCCGCACCCTCTCAGGCTACCCAAGGATGGGTGGTGATCTCTATCTAAGTACTTTACCGCCTCAATGGAAAGGGCATATATGCTACATGAGGAGCGCATGTCTCGTATAGCTTCTTCCATTTTCTCCTCCCCATCCCCTTTCTGCCCCCCTTCCCCTTCATCAACCATTTCAAGATAGAATTATATTGCCCACATCATTTTGTTCAAAAAGGGAGGAGTGTAAAAACATAAAATGATGTAATTGAACAAAATGTATGTGTGTACAGAAAATAGGACAGAATGATGAAACTTGTTTGTGTTTTGCGTACGTGACAAAAAGCATGTATACTTTCTGGAAGTTTTCTTTTGATGATGTGTGTGACAAGAAAATATACCTTTAGGGTAATGACTTTACAAAATTGGAAAAATACAATGAGTCAGGACGCTATTTTTATTTCTTACGTGGTCAACGATCAGGAGATTAGAAAGGTATAAAAGAGCAAGGACATCTGCGCTCGAGGCAGATGAAGCGTGGTGTCCTAGGACTGTGTTTCTCTGTCATTTTACCCTTGTCTGGTATGTATCAATAAAAAGGTTTTGACTAATTTTAATTTTCTTCTCTGTCTTCAGTCACAAAAGTGTCCACACCTGTCATTGTTTAAACATGTCCTAAACAACTTTTATTATACACTGATTATTTCTGTATTATCTATAACTATTATTTATTTATTATATTACATATTTAATGACTATATTTATGTATCTTGATTGCATAATACCATACATTGCATCAATCTTGTCTGTGCACAATGTTTTGTCTTGTTTGTGTTTTAATTTTAATTTTAAATTTTAATTATATTTTTAATTTAATTTTAATTTTTTATTTGTACTTCATGTTGTTACACTGTGGACCCTGAGCTTTGCAATTTCGCCTATCTGTATATTTGTATATGTTTGAGATGACAATAAAGTTTGCTTTGACATTGACTTGAGTTTGACTTAAGACAAATGCAATTGGTCGCCCCAATATCTGACAAAACAGCACCAACACCATAAGGGGAGGCATTACGTGCTTGATGAATTGGTTAGGATGGGTCAAAATGTGTGAAGACTCCATCATTTGATTGTCCATCAATAAGACAGAATATTGCAAGAAGCCCTTCAAAACATGGACACTTTTATCTGTTGCTTCCCTACATGATAATCACCTTTTTCTACCCTCTCAAGCCTACACAGTATTTAATTTTGGAAAACATCTGGGATTAAACCACTTAAAGAATTTTATATAGATAATGTCTTTGCATCTTATGAACAATTACACTTTTTTTTTTTACAATTACAATTTAACTTCCCATCAACATGATTTTCTTCTTTTTTCTCTGAGTGCTTACCAGGCAGCCTTCGTGTCACAATCACTCCTAACTCATTACTAGCAGCGTGTGGTGGGCTAACAGAGGGACTTAAAGTGAAAAAGAACAAACTGATTGTAATGGCCGACACCACACTATTGACACATAGACTTATCCTGTTTAATTGGAAGAATCCCAGCCCATCTTCTGTATTAAGTCAGTGGGTAACTCAAGGTTCAAGGTTCTTTTTATTTGCCATTTGTGCATAGAACCAACAGTCAAAGCACATTAGAATTCTTGTGCAGAGCTTTGTCATAGTAAAACATTTAAAAAAATTTGAAAACAGTAAAACAATATAATAAACTAGCAAATACGGTGAAGTACTGCTTTAAAATTTTAAATAATAAACTGAGGGAAAATGTACCAATAATTATTTGTTAAGGATCTCTTTGTATACCACATTGTCAGTTCGCCCCTCCGGTTGTAATATGACCAAGCTGTGTGCTGAGCTTACTCTTGAGCATGCAACGTACAGTTGGCCATGTGAAAAGCAGTCCTGCTTCAAATCAATGCCAACCTTTTGTAGGGTCTGTCCCTGAGACTTATTAATTGTCATTGTGAAGCAGAGCCTTAGTGGAAATTGGAGGCGTTTGAATTGAAATGGGAGATCAGAGGGTATAACGGGAATGTGAGGAATAAAAACTCTCTCCCCTAAGCCACCGGCAGTAAAAATAGTTGCCTCAATGACGTTCTTTTGCAGACACGTGACCTGAAGTCTCGTGCTGTCACAAAGTTTCGGTGGCTGTACGCAAATCCACAATCGGTTTCAAATTGTTTTCGTACCTTATCAATTGTGTAATGTGTTTTTTGAACAGGTTTGATTTATCGAAGTGATCACTCCTGCTGCGTTCAGTCACTTCACGTGAGCCGCTCTCTTGTGTGATGTTGCGATGTCCACGGGTTTATTTAATGTTAGCTAAGACCCGGCAGTTAAAAGTTTCTCGCTACAGCAATTTTAACTCTGTTACAAAGTGATCCAAACTGTCATTTATACCTCGTGTTTTCTCATTAAACTTGTATCTCGTGAATATGGCGTTGCAAACGGCAGTGGGTCAGTTCACGTGCTTACGTGGGAGGCGTGATTACACGGTATATTTTGATATATATCAAAATACCTGCGCTTCGCAGCGGCGAAGTACTGCTTTAAAATTTTTATTAAGAAGAAAAGTAAACCTTTTTAAACTGAGGGAAAATGAATCAATAATTATTTGTTAAGGATCTCTTTGTATACCATGTTGTCAGTTTGCCCCTCCGGTTGTAATATGACCAAGCTGTGTGCTGAGCTTACTGTTGAGCATGAAATCTAACGTGATTTGTGCCCTTCAGAATGAAAACAGTTTGCATTTACCTTTTTAATAAAAGGTGAGCTTTTAAGCCTGAGAAATCACCCCGTAAATGCACACGTTTAATTGCACATGTGTTAATAGGTATTCTTACACAGTATTAAAAGACACTCAACAATTAACGTCATTTACCTTCGTTCCCGCGTTTGACTCGTGCTGTAAATCTCTTCCTTGTTTTTACTTCACGTGATTACGTAGGAGGCGTGATGATGCGATACGTGACTCCGCCTCCTCCATTAGAGTATATGGACAAAAAACAGGTTCCAGTTATGACCATTACGCAAAGAATTTCGAAATAAAACCTGCCTAACTTTTGTAAGTAAGCTGTAAGGAATGAGCCTGCCAAATTTCAGCCTTCTACCTACACGGGAAGTTGGAGAATTAGTGATGAGTGAGTGAGTGAGTGAGTGAGTGAGTGAGTGAGTGAGTGAGTGAGTGAGTGAGTGAGTGAGTGAGTGAGTGAGTGAGTGAGTGAGTGAGTGAGTGAGTCAGTCAGTCAGTCAGTCAGTCAGTCAGTCAGTCAGTGAGGGCTTTGCCTTTTATTAGTATAGATGTACATAAAATCACGCGTGTATTCGAATGCAACATCGTGTCAAAATTTCAAAGCAATCGGTGAAGAACTGTCGGAGAATTAAGGTTTTGAACAAACGAACATTTACATTTTTATTTATATAGATAAATAACAATGCTAGTAATCCCAGAGTCTTATTTTCGACAATTGATCATCTGTTAAACCCAGGTAACTCAAAGGAATGCCTCCTAAGTACTTCCAGTAAAACCTGTGAGGCTATCGCTGTATTTTTCAATCAAAAAATTAATGATATTAGAAATAACATAGTATATCTCCCCAACACTAAGGATCCTCCGAAACCCAGTACTCCATAATAAATAAATTAGAGTCTTTCACTAGGATAGATTTACCTGATTTACATAAAATAATTTCTCAAATGAAACCATCCACCTGTGCCCTTGACCCAATACCAACAAATTTTTTCAAAGAAGTATCGGGTGTGCTTAGTGATAATGTTCTTGACATAGTAAATTCGTCATTAGATACGGGGGTCTTCCCAGACTGTCTTAAGACTGCGGTAGTTAAACCCCTACTTAAGAAAAATAATCTCGACCCCTCTGCTCTTGAAAATTATAGACCCATCTCTAACCTGCCTTTCTTAAGTAAAATTCTAGAGAAGGCAGTCATTATGCAGTTAAATGAGCACCTCAATAAACATGCTATTCTTGATAAATTTCAGTCAGGTTTTAGAACAAATCACAGCACAGAAACTGCACTCGTTAAAGTAGTAAATGACTTGCGGGTAAATGCAGACAGAGGCCATTTATCTGTTCTCATCCTTTTAGATTTGAGTGCCGCATTTGACACCATTGATCATAATATTCTTAAGAATCGCCTTAGTCAATGGGTGGGCCTCTCTGGCAGTGTCTTAAATTGGTTTGAATCCTACCTGGCAGGGAGAAAATTCTTTGTTAGTTGTGGTAATTATAACTCAAAGACACATGATATTCTATATGGTGTTCCACAAGGCTCTATCCTGGATCCGCTGCTCTTCTCAATCTACATGCTTCCATTAGGTCAGATTATCTCGGGACATAACGTGAGCTACCACAGCTATGCTGATGACACACAGCTGTATTTATCAATAGCACCTGATGACCCCAAATCTCTTGATTCGCTAACACAATGTCTAACCTGTATCTCAGAATGGATGAATAGTAACTTTCTCAAATTAAATAAAGAAAAAACCGAAATCTTAGTGATTGGCAATAATGGATACAATGAGGCCATTAGAAATAAACTGGATGCATTAGGATTAAAAGTCAAATCGGAGGTAAAAAGCTTAGGGGTAACCGTTGATTGTAATCTGAATTTTAAATCGCATATTAATAAGATCACTAGGACAGCAATTTTTCACCTAAGGAACATAGCAAAAGTTAGACCTCTTATATCATCGAAAGATGCAGAGAAATTAGTTCATGCGTTTGTCTTTAGTCGGCTAGATTACTGTAATGCACTCCTCTCAGGACTACCCAAAAAAGACATCAATCGTTTGCAACTAGTGCAGAATGCAGCTGCTAGAATCCTTACCAGGAAAAGAAAATCCGAACACATTTCTCCAGTTTTGATGTCACTACACTGGTTACCTGTGTCATTCAGAATTGACTTTAAAATTCTGCTTATGGTTTATAAAGCTTTAAATAATCTCGCCCCGTCTTATATATCGGACTGTCTGACACCTTATATTCCAAATCGCAACCTCAGATCCTCAACTGAGTGTCTCCTTAGAATTCCAAGATCAAAACTTAAAAGAAGTGGTGAGGCGGCCTTCTGCTGTTATGCACCTAAAATCTGGAATAGCCTGCCAGTAGGAATTCGCCAGGCTAATACAGTGGAGCACTTTAAAAAACTACTGAAAACACATTACTTTAACATGGCCTTCTCATAACTTCACTGTAATTTAATCCTGACACTCTGTATATCCAATTCATTATAATAACTATTCATTCAAAATTTGTACTAACCCCTACTCTCTCTTCTGTTTCCTTTTCCGGTGTCCTATTGGTGGTGGCTTGTGCCACCACCATCTACCCAAAGCACCATGATGTTCCAACAATGATGGATGGATTAAAAGCCAGAAGTCTGTATAACCATCAGCATCAAGTGACTCCGTGAGAACCCTAACTACAAAGAGGACTATTTCATTTATGTTAGGTAGAATGCCCAAAGGGGACTGGGCGGTCTCGTGGCCTGGAACCCCTACAGATTTTATTTTTTTTCTCCAGCCTTCTGGAGTTTTTTTTTGTTTTTTCTGTCCACCCTGGCCATCGGACCTTACTCCTTTTTATGTTAACTAAGGTTGTCTTATTTTAATTTCTTATTTGTCTTTTATTCTTCTTTTCTTCATTATGTAAAGCACTTTGAGCTACTTTTTGTATGAAAATGTGCTATATAAATAAATGTTGTTGTTGTTGTTGATGTGTATATATATATGTATATATATGGTTTTGGCAGCAAAGCGCTTTTTTTCCAACCTAGAAGACGTCTCTTGAGATCTGTTTAATCGCCTCGTTGATTGCATGTCTTCCAAGGTAGTTTCAATACCCATTTCCTGCACCGAGTCATCTCCCCTTTTATGAGTACTGTGTTAGTGGCCGTACTTCGTACAGGTCTTTGAATGCACTGAATACTTGTAACCGGTGTCGCCCGTCTGCGTCTTTCGACAGGGAATGGAAGCAATTGTCGAGTAACAAAAATTATTTGTAAGTGATTTCTCATTGAAGAAATAGTAAAAACTTGATCACTTGGGTCAATACCTAAAGAAATACACACAGCAAATGCAATTGAGAATACACCAGAATCTGTATGATTTAATTGTTGCTGTGCGTCTTCATAAACTATGGCAAGGTTTGTAAGGAAAGAAAACATGAAAGAAACGAAACTGCTCTTCGGTGAGGTTGAATTTTTTATCAGCATTTAAACTGTCATAGACATGAATTACAGCACCATCATAATAGGTACACACCCAGTGAGTCACTCGTTCAGTAGCTGCAGAAGGTAATATTTGAATATGTTTTGCATTTTGTGGAATGGGCATGATAGGTATGTCAGGAGTCCACATTAGCAAAGCTGCAGAAATGCGTCTTCCCGGCATCTACAACCATCACTTTTTGACGATTTCCCAGCCGTGGAGGCGGCAACAGACGTGGGGGCCTGAGTGAAGTGTAATGAAGATTGGAGTGCCGAGTGGAGATGTCCATGTGGAGTAATTAGGTGATGGAATATGTTGCCCGTGAATTATATATATATAAAAAAAATTAGTAATAGAGGTTTGAGTGAAGGAGTCTGTTGCTCCATTGGGCCCTCCGCAGCAGCCTTGCATCACAGGAAAAAAAAAACCATGGGCGCTGTGGGCCCGAAGCGGTCGCTTCGTTCACTTCGCCCTAAGGCCAGCTCTGTGTGCTGTGCTGCTTCTACACTGCTATCAGCTAAGTATCACTCACTATTTTAGTGCTTTGAGTACTGAGAAAAGCGCTATATATATGTAATGAATTATTATTATTTATTATTAAACACTAAAGTACTAAAACGAAGTAGAAAGTAACACTAAACCGCAACACTGCCGGGAACACCGGCACACCGCGTCTGCTAAACACCAAGAAACACTAAAGGAAAAAATACTATTCAGTAAGCACATCGTCTACTAAACAGTAAAGGAGAAAGGACTAAATGTGTCAGCTGTGGAGCTCAGCTCGGAGCGAAATGAGGTGAATGGGAGGGGAGATGATCACGTGACTCCAACACCCGCCTTAACTCCCTCCACAAACACACAAACACAGCCACACGGATCCCAACTCTCCTTTATATATATAGATAATATAGATTATACCAGCACTATACAGAAAGGTGTTAATATCTACACAAAAAAATACAATATATTGTAGGTATTGCACAGTTAAAATATTGCACATTTTTCACTCGTCATTTACATGACACGTGAAGTGAGGTAGTGTGGGGTTATTACACATATTCAAAAATTTTGTTTTGCCATCAGTCTGACTGTGGCAGGGAAGAAGCTACTGAAAAACCTTGTTCTGTGAGTGATGATGTTGTCCGCTCTGCTGTGTCTCAGATTGTACGTACAGTTTTTGTGTCTGAGCAGAGAGTGAGCTGGATGGAGTGAGTCCCTGATAATTCCCTCTGCTCTTTTTCAACAACGATGTGCGTACATAAAGTTCATGGAAGGAAGTTTTGTCCCTATGATCCTCTCCACAGTCTTTATGACTCTTTGCGAAGCCTTCCTCTCTGCCTGTGTGGTGTTCCCATATCAGACAGTGATGCCTGTAATGAGAATGCTTTCTATCAGTCCTCTGTAGGCCTGGGTGAGAGGATGATGGTTCAGGCCAGCTTTCCTGAGCAGCCTAATGAAATAGAGCCTTCTCTGGGCTTTTTTCACTGTGACTGTGGTGTTAAGAGTCCAGCTCAGGTCTGATGCAACCTGCAATCCCAGGAATCTGTGGCTGTCGGCCCTCTCTGCCTCAGTCCATTTGATGATAAGAGGCTGTAGAGGGGGAGGATTCTTCCTAAAGTCCAGTATTAGTTCTTTGGTCTTGTCTATGTTGAGGATGAGGTCATTCTCCTCTCTGTAGACAAGAATGTTGTTTACCAGGGACCTGTACCCTGACTCGTCCTCCCCCTTGATGAGCCCCAAGATGGTGGTATCATCAGCGTATTTAATGACGATGGTGTTGTCCTGGGTGGAGACACAGTCATAAGTGTATAGAGTGAAAAGTTTGGGGACCTGTGGGTATTCTGTGCTGACTGTGAGCTCATCAGACACCCGTCCTCCCATTCTCACCACCTGTGGTCTATCTATCAAGAAGTCCAGGATCCAGTTGCAGGTGGGAGTTGGGATGCCGAGGTCTGTCAGACGCATTGCAAACAGTATGACCGGGAGGGTTAGCCTTCCATTCCTAACCAAGCGCCGGAGCCTTCGGTCAGCTCCTCCCTGTCTGCTGCACCTCTGCTTCGGCCTGTTCTCAGAAGAGCTCCCTGCCGGGGGCTGACCGAACATCGAGTCAACATAGCATGCTAGCTCAGGGTGGAATTCCAGCAAGATCGGGTCCAAAAGTCCGATATGGCTGCGCTCTCTCAGTTGTAATAAGGTCGCCCGATCATAGAAAACATTTGCAGAGTGTGTCTTAACTCGGCACAAAAAAGTAAGAAGAAGAAGAAAAAAAAGAGAAAACTTGACTCGGAGAGCTCCGCAACGTCGCCCTCTGAGGAGCGCCATCTAACTGATGTTGAAATTGAAAAATATCAAATTGTCACTTTGAGGATCTGTTCAAAACTTTTTAAAACATAGGCAAGATCTAATTGATAGCATTTCAGAATAAGCATTTATATTAGATAAAAGGACATTCTCCCTTCTTTGTGATATTTCCTGGGGTTACAGATCTGCAAGATCAGCTTCAACAGAACACAGGAACAAAGGCGGGTGTAGAAAGATTATATTTGTAACATAAAAGGTGAAAATGTAAAGATGAAATAAGTGATTTGGGTGCAAAAATCAACATTGTATGAGGAAATGGAGAGTGTTTCTCAGTGTACACAGTTTGAGAAGACTCCTCTTTCTACAACAACTTTACTTACAGGAGTAAAGCTCATGGATGCAGTGGTCAGCAGAGGATGTGATGACAGAAATCACTAACTGCCCCTTGTCCTCAGCTACGTTATACACGTTACATTCTGATAGGACACCGTGATGATGATGTGGTCCAGCCATACTTAGGGTTGTGAATGATTTAGGGCCGATTCATGGAGCCCTTGGAAGACCCCTGCTGTCTCCTCCTTCATCCTCACTCTCACCAGCTGAATGGTAAGCAGGCGGCAAGAACTGACTGCTCATCTTAGAAAAGTAAGAAAACAAATCCAACAACAGCGCTTTTGTTACACATCTAACAGCATGAAATATTTATAACTTCTGTTCTTCCCGGGATATTCATTGTACTGAATGAACTTTATGCTTATGGCAATAGGGCCAGTGTGAAAGGTCGTTTATGGCATGATTTCCTGAAAATTTAACCCAGGAATATTCTGGTATTTATATGTGAAAGGGCCTACAATGTAAGTTAAGGTGTGTCTCACAAGGATTGGTTTTGCTTCAAAAGCTGATACATACATTGTCCAGCACACACCAGGCATGAACTTCACCTCATTTGTGCCCTCAAATTCCACTACTGTACTCTAAATAAACGGCTCTAAAAAAGCAGAAAAAAAAATTATCATAATGTTCATATCCTTGTATCAGTCAAAAAAGTGTCGCTATGTTTATCCAAAATTACCAAAAATTCTGCAGCTTTAGTATGCTTCATGGGATTCTGGCAATAGTGTGACACGTTAAAATGATTCCACAGACAAAATATCATCGCTTTTAAAAGCTTTAGTGAAACTTCAAAGTAAAACAGTTCACACAGAAATAGAGAAAAAAGTTGGTATTGCAAAGTAAAGAAACAGTCTTGTTTAAAGAAAATTCTTTTCATTTCTTTAAGTTTTCTCATACAGTTGAACAATTTTAAATGGTCAGAAAACTGTATTCCTATCCCATTTACTTACTGAAAATGGGTCTCTCAGTTCATGCTAGCAATTCACCTATTCCAAACTGACGTAATTAACACGCTGTAATACGTTTATAGCCAAGAAGTCAAAGTCAAAGCGAACTTTGTTGTCATCTCATCCATATACAAGTATACAGATAGACGAAATTGCGAAGCTCAGGGTCCACAGTGTAACAACATGCGCAAATAAAAAATTAAAATTACAATTTTAAATTTAAATTTAAAATTAAAAAACACAAACAAGACATGACATTGTGCAAAGACAAGACAAAGAAGTAGCAGCAATATTGACGTGTAGTAAGCAATATGAACATTGATGCAATGTATGGTATTATGCAATCTAGATACATAAATATAGTCAATAAATATGTAATATAATAAATAAATAATAGATATAGATAATACAGAAATGACCAGTGTATAGTTGTTTAAGACATGTAAACAATGACAGGTCAGAATGTTTCACAGCAGAAAGATATCAAAGAATGTCAAAATCCTTAAAGGTCAGTAGGAGATTTTCAGTTCTTCTCTACCTGCACACTCGTCTTTACAGGACAGTGACTCACATGTATAAAAGTTCTGTTTTTAGAGGTGGTTGAGGCCATATGGAAGGTCCCGGGGGAAGCCTGGTGTTCAGGAGTCTAACAGCTTGGTGGTAAAAACTCTCCTGCAGCCTGGCAGATCTGACTTTGATGCTGCAGTATCTCTTCTTGGATGGCAGAAGTGTGAAAAGTCCATGTGAGGGGTGTAAGGGGTCCTGCACAATGTTGCAGGCCTTTCAGACACTGAGTTTGTAAAATATGTCCTGTAGTGAAACGAGAAGCACCCTAATAATGTTCTCTGCTGTCTTCACCTGCCTGTCTGCCATGTGTTCAGTTGCTCTGGTTGGCTGAGGACAGCGACACTCTTACCAGTTTGCTCTCCATCCGTGCTGCTGTGCAGTTCTGTATCAGCATTGTAACATACAGTGACTGGCAACAAAGTGTGTTGTTAGTACTTGCCATGGCCCACTTTTTTTCTAACTGCCTGTATTAAAAAATAATAATATTTCTCTGTTGTCTGTATTAAAAAATATTTTCAAATGATTTCACTTTTACGGATTTTTTTAGCTTTATTAAATAATTTTCAAATGATTTTACTTTTCGTTTTCCTCATAATCCATTAAAATCCTTGCTTTATGTTTTTAACTTATGTCTCTACTTTTATATAATATATTGGTCTGGGTGTGTAGGGGGCATGTATACATTTATATATATAGTAATACAGAGAGAGATTTTTAGAGTGTCCCGTATTTCTAATTTTCTAATACGACAACCCTATGATTAAGGCCCGAGTTAAATTGTGCTGTGAATGATGCGGTTAAACTGATAAACTTCACCCAGTCCAGGCCTATAAATCAGATATTGTTTTAAAATCTTTGTCAAGATGGTGGATCAATCCATTGACATCTACTACTTCATACTAACGTCTGATTGCTATCATGTGGCTAAACGCTGGTCAGACTATTTGAACTTTGTGCAGAGGTATTTGTTTTCCTGTAGGAACACCTTCACCCCCTTGCCACACCGTTTGAAGACACAGAGAGGGTAGCATGTCTGGCATATCTTGCTGAAGTATTTGTCAACCCTAATGAACTCAGCTAATCACTGCAAGTTAAAGACTCACACATCCTTAATATGTACGATAAGCTGACTGGGTAATCAGGAAGGCTGAATTGTGGGAGAGGAAGTGTGAGAGTGGAGATGTGAGCTGCTTGACACTGCTTGATGCCCGTCATATCACCACTGACACAGACAGAACTCGAGTAGTGAAAAGGTTCTCAGTAAAAAGCAGACTACATTCAGAAGAGCTACCTCTATTAACACAGAACGCTGAGATATGGTTATTTTTGTTTTAAAGTAGAACAAAATGGACTACTATGAAAGCTCTTCGACTTGGTGTCAGACATTACTGTGATGTAATCGGATGTGCCACATCCCAACAAGTGAACACTTCTGAGTTTATGAACCCGGAAGTGTGAAAGTGGTCTATCACATATGTTTCAGTGGTGGCCGGTGGTCTTTCAAACAGAAGAAGCACATTTTAGGCTTACATCATAAAATGAGGCGATTATTGCATCATGATATTTATCTGTAAATTCTGCCCTCCTTTCTTTTTGTAGGAAATGGTCTGTGACCCTGTCATACCAACTGGGAGTCTTTTCCAGAAACTTGACTTGCTCGGCAGAGCAAGGTTACTTAAACAGTTTTGGCCCATTGTGTTGCGGCTGTACAACTTGACTCATTTTAAGCTGGAGAAGCTCCTCTCTACACCTGCTGATGGCGCTCCAGGTGTTGCCACTAAAGACAATGGCTTGTATAGCTGAGGCATTGCACTCTCCAACTCCATCCATCCATCCATCATCCAACCCACTGTACCGCTCTCAGATCCAGCACGATTATAATAATTAAATAATCCGGGGCGCGAGTGACCAACACTACTTTCTACTACACCACTTCAAATTATAGAGACACACCAGCAAGAGCAGGATCAAGTTGAAATGATTATTGATAGACAATACACATTATCACCGGGACAACAACAACAACAGAAAACCTTATATGTATAATATCGCGCTGCAGCGCTCCCCCTCCCCGCACAAATCACAACACAAACCCTAGAAAACATACATTACTAATAAGGATTTTAGCAGAATGAAAAACACAAAAAAAAGAACAATGTAATTATAGTTTTTTAAAGTCTTATCTGTACAGTAGCGTTGAGCTCCGTCTAGCGTGGGGAAATGAGGCGCCGACCATATATCTTATTACGGGAAATGCATTGATTAACAGTTCCTAGTGCTGGCCCGTCAAGTCCTCTCCCGTATGCCTTCCTCTCGAAAGAAAAAATAATTTGGCTTTCAATGAACCTGGGTTCACCTGACGATATCCAAGAGTGTTAATCCTTTCCCTTGTGCCTTTTCCTGTTATGGCTTCCTCCTCCTCTCTCCTCTCTCTTCTTCTTTTTTCCCGCCACCTATTTACATACGGATAGCTCCTCCCCGTACAGTCTGTTGGCCCTCCAAGCCAGGAGCTCCCCTCCCTCTGTATCAAGGGCTGGACCTGCACATAAAGGCGTACCACTAAAACAGGTATGGGAAAAGGTACAAACTTACAGGTACATAACACATATTCCGGTCGACCGTTACACCACTATATCCTAACACAGGGTCATGGTGGTCTGCTGGATCCAATCCCAGCCAGCACAGGGCACAAGGCAACAACAAACCCCGTGCAGGGTGCCAGCCCCCCACAGGGCACACACACCCACACACACACAGCAAGCACAATTTAGGATCACCAATGCACCTAACCTGCATGTCTTTGGACTGCGGGAGGAAACCCACGCAGACACGGGGAGAACATGCAAACTCCACACAGGGAGGACACAGTAAGTGAACCCGGGTCTCCTTACTGTGAGTCAGCAGCGCTACCTACTGCGCCACTGTGCCGCCCTGTCCAACTTCATGTCTTTAAAAGACACAAAGAAATCACACAGCTAACCCCTGGCTGGCTAGTTCCCTTACCACCCCCACCGACCATCTAGCAACTGGTTTTAAATAAATGAATGAACTTTACTAAACTGAAATGAGTAACAAACTCAAAAATGCTATATTTACAGGTGCTGGTCATTAAATTAGAATATCATGACAAAGTTGATTTATTTCAGTAATTCCATTCACAAAGTGAAACTTGTATATTAGATTCATTCATTACACACAGACTGATGTATTTCAAATGTTTATTTCTTTTAATGTTGATGATTATAACTGACAACTAATGAAAGTCCCAAATTCAGTATCTCGGAAAATTAGAATATTGTGAAAAGGTTCAATATTGAAGACACCTGGTGCCACACTCTAATCAGCTAATTAACTCAAAACACCTGCAAAAGCCTTTAAATGGTCTCTCAGTCTAGTTCTGTAGGCTACACAATCATGGGGAAGACTGCTGACTTGACAGTTGTCCAAAAGACGACCATTGACACCTTGCACAAGGAGGGCAAGACACAAAAGGTCATTGCTAAAGAGGCTGGCTGTTCACAGAGCTCTGTGTCCAAGCACATTAATAGAGAGGCGAAGGGAAGGACAAGATGTGGTAGAAAAAGTGTACAAGCAATAGGGATAACCGCACCCTGGAGAGGATTGGGAAACAAAACCCATTCAAAAATGTGGGGGAGATTCACAAAGAGTGGACTGCAGCTGGAGTCAGTGCTTCAAGAACCACCACGCACAGACGTATGCAAGACATGGGTTTCAGCTGTCGCATTCCTTGTGTCAAGCCATTCTTGAACAAGAGACAGCGTCAGAAGCGTCTCGCCTTTGGACTGCTGCTGAGTGATCCAAAGTTATGTTCTCTTTTGAAAGTAAATTTTGCATTTCCTTAGGAAATCAAGGTCCCAGAGTCTGGAGGAAGAGAGGAGAGGCACAGAATCCACGTTGCGTGAGGTCCAGTGTAAAGTTTCCCCAGTCAGTGATGGTTTGGGGTGCCATGTCATCTGCTGGTGTTGGTCCATTGTGTTTTCTGAGGTGCAAGGTCAATGCAGCCGTCTACCAGGAAGTTTTAGAGCACTTCATGCTTCCTGCTGCTGACGAACTTTATGGAGATGCAGATTTCATTTTCCAACAGGACCTGGCACCTGCACACAGTGCCAAAGCTACCAGTACCTGGTTTAAGGACCATGGTATCCCTGTTCTTGATTGGCCAGCAAACTCGCCTGACCTTAACCCCATAGAAAATCTATGGAGTATTGTGAAGAGGAAGATGCAATACACCAGACCCAACAATTCAGAAGAGCTGAAGGCCACTGTCAGAGCAACATGGGCTCTCATAACACCTGAGCAGTGCCACAGACTGATCGACTCCATGCCACGCCGCATTGCTGCAGTAATCCAGGCCAAAGGAGCCCCAACTAAATATTGAGTGCTGTACATGCTCATACTTTTCATGTTCATACCTTTCAGTTGGCCAACATTTCTAAAAATCCTTTTTTTGCATTGGTCTTAATTGATATTCTAATTTTCTGAGATACTGAATTTGGGACTTTCATTAGTTGTCAGTTATAATCATCAACATTAAAAGAAATAAACATTTGAAATACATCAGTCTGTGTGTAATGAATGAATCTAATATACAAGTTTCACTTTTTGAATGGAATTACTGAAATAAATCAACTTTGTCATGATATTCTAATTTTATGACCAGCACCTGTATGTTTCAATTAACACTAAGATATGTACAAATGAAAACAGCAAATAACAGACTATAAGCAGCAACTTCACTTGCCAGAAATCCTCACAAGACTGAACTAGAAATGCTCCCATGCCAAAATGCTGTCAATCAAAAAGAGGTCCACCCTCTTTGACAGTTCCTCCAATCATCATGCAGCAGTCCAGCACCCTGGCCCGCCCACTGCTGCTTTCACTCCTAAACAACAAGCTGATTTAAAGTGATAGCTCAGTTACAGGCCACGCTCTGAACCCCTGGAGGTTGTGAAGGTGGAGAGAATTAAAACAAAGCTGTTATGAACAATGCTGCACATCCTCTCTCTGACACACTAACGCTGAAGATTTTCAGCCAACAAATCATTCAGCAGATGTGGGTCAAGAAACACAACTGGGGTCTTCTTTATAGCAATGGCAATACGCCTGTATAGGCCTCACTGGGACTGGAACTGATAAGCTAGAACTTTTCTTTCTTTTAAATTTTCTTGCATTATAGTCATTGCAGTGTGTGTTCAGATCTGTGTGTGTGTTTATTTATTTATTTGTTTGTTTATTTACCTATTTATGTATGTGTTTATTTAAATATCTTCAGTAAAAAGCCAGCTTTCCAAAATAAAGTCAAAGTTCTACCTATGACATTAGAAGCTAAATAAAGTCATAGTTGCAACTTTTCTAATGATTTTTTTCTTGTAGCCCTGATTTACATATTGTTAAGAAAATCATGTCAAGCTTCAGGGGGTCACAGCATGAACCCTTACTACCGGCTGTCTAGTGCAACATCTCTAGCAAGTCAGTCATTGCACTCTGCAACTTACTACAACAAATCAATCAAACTAGTGTTACTGTCTCTTAGTGAGTCGCTAGTTTTATCAGAAGGCTGTTGAGTTTGTAAGAGTTAAATAGCAAATAAGCACACAACTGGATGTACAGTATGATATGAACTTTAGAGTTCCCGAAAGCAGGAACGTCCCACTAAGTCCCACAAAGTAGCAAAAGCCTTCAAACCTGTCTAGTAACAAGAGCAAACAGAGAATCTTTATCAGTAAAAACATTTATTTTTTACAAAAGCCTTCTGTTATAATGAGAAGCTCAGCAGGGCACAAAAGGAAAAAAGAAACTCCCTAATAAAGACAAAGGCAATCCAAAGTGAACAATACCAAATCAAAAAATACAAAGAATGATCAAAAATACAACAATCTACAAAGCAGAAATAAATCACAAAGCACAAAAACTCAGCTTTCCAAAGTGCATTTGAAAGAACTGCAAGGAATTGTGGGTCGCCCCTGCTTTTTGTACGGCTGAGGACAGTCACTGGCAATGATGGGCAGGTGACTCTGCCAGTTGGAGACCACCCACAAAACAGGGCATAATAAAAGCATAAGAAACATAGAAAATAATAAACAAAGTAACTTTAACAAAAATCAAAGGTACAGCAATGAACAAATAAAGACATAAAAAAGAAGTTGAACTTAAGCCAGGGAAGGAGCCCCGGCAGAAATACAACACAATATGTGCAATAATGGGGGTTATAAGGAAAAGGAAAAAAGAAACAACAGTAGAAGCTCATCAAACTTTAAAGTTTGTTGTATTATGACAAAGTGCAAAAAGAAAGAAAAGATGAACCAAGATGGCACTTTATTCCCATGTTCTCCATGTAGGTCGGCTGTCCATATGAGGCAAGTTTAAGGTACACTGTGGTGCAATGGTTGTATTTTTACCAAGATACATTGGACCAATAAAACCTGTAAACTGCTTAACTTAAAAATACACTGAAAGGAGAACTGAGCAGGGTGGTCTGTAACAGCCATGCAGGCTTCAGGTGAAATCACGTGATCTATGAGAACTGCGCTCAAATAAGACCAGGAGAACTGGAATTACAGGTAAGACACGGCTACTGTGATAAAATAAGGCTGCGTCTCAAGTTACAAACAGGAACTTATCATCTAGCACACTTATTCTGAGCCACCGCAACAAGTTTAACCCTTTAATGTAAGGAGATTATCTGTTAGGATATGCCTTTGGTTCACAACCTCTTTTAAAGGGTCTCCCCCTCTCCCTGTCTCGCAAATTAATGCTAATGTAAAAGTTAATGTACATCATCTGCAGAAATAATAAAAATTACTCCATTCAGTTCTCTTTATACTTGTCACTTTCTCTTCAGGTCACCATGATGATGATTCTACTGCGAGGTTGACCGTTCATGTTTTAATGTTGCATTTCAACCTCAGCTTGGTTTGTGAATTTACCTCACATTCTCATTACACAATTTATTTTAAAGCAGCGTTGAGGTGGCCATCCATGATTAGCTACTTATAAATAAAGCTGTGAGCCAAGAAATATCGTTTTACATGAAACAAAGCCTGACACAATAGGGCCTGCACAGCCCAAAGTCTCTTTATTCTGACATTTGCTTACATCCCCTTGAGCACAGACCTCTTCTCCAGTCCCACTGGCTTATCTGTGCCACACTCACCATAATTAAGGAACATTCAGCCTCTCAAATAAACTCAGGAACAAAAACTGAAAGACGACTTACAGCAGCAGCAGCAGGCACCTCGACTTTGGCAGGCGTTGTCAGTTGTGAAGCCGCACCTCAGACTGTGGCAGGAATCGGCTTGTCTGTCAGTTCCTTGGCTGCTCATCTACATTACAACAAACCCGGAAGAAGGGAGGTGAGTGTAGTGAAAAAGTAAACAAAATATAAATAGTCCCACAGGTGCCACTATGCCTCTCAGTGCTCCTCTTTCACAGGTACACATTTATAATAGTGACATTTGTAAGGTTCTTTGGATCAGACAATAAATATAAGAGACACTGTTTTCAGTATGAGCAGATTTTGAGAAGCCTTTTGTTCTGAGGGTTAAAACTGACACAAATGTAAAGGTCCTGAATAGAGGAAGGAGAAAAGTGTAATAAGAGGGTGTGCCTGACTTACAGTACATGTGCAGAATAGCAGGGATCCATGTGCCAGTCCCATTCTGTGCCATCTTCACCATCTTTTGTAGCACTTCTAGCCCTGAGCTGAGTAGATTTGGACCATCATGTTCTGCAGTAAAGCTAATCTCAATGGACTCCAAAGTGCTTTTGAAAAGCCGGTGAGCACAAACAAAGGCCTCCCTTTGACGTTTTTATGATGGTAAGTGTTATGTGCTGTTCCCATATCATTGATGGAGACTTTCAAGACTTTTTAAGCTGCTGACCTTTTCCACAGATAGTGGAGTTCTCTGCCTTCTTCTTCTTCTTCTTCAAGTCTCTGCCCAGCTCCTTGGCTTTGCTGACATGGCTGTTCTACTGGCACCATTAACTCAGCAGGTTCACCTTTTCTCTGTGATTCATCTTGTAATGGCTGGTGATCAGCCTAGACTGGTGGTATCACCCATGAAAAGTCCTTAACTGAAGCCATGACAGCTTTTATCCTTAATGATTACATTTGTCAACTTACAGTGTTTTACTGCTGCTAAAACACATGTTCTATAATTATATCACCCTCTTTCAAATCCCTAAACACACTACTAAAAACTCTAACTTTATTCTCAAAAAAATGCATCTCACCTGTCAAAGACCAACAATTGATTCAAAATCTTGTTAACTCTGCTCAGAATAAAAACTTGACATCCAAACACATGAAAGTTTTTTTCTGATTGCTTACACACAATTTCTGAAGCTATAGCACATTATGCAGAACTCTACAAACAAACACTGAAAACACTAGCACAAGACCACAAAACTCTTAAGGAAGCACACACTTCATTCAAAACCATATAAACCATTACAAAAAGGATATTATTACATCCAAACTTTATATACAAACTATCAAATGAGTACGGCATCATAATAATGAATAATGTGCAATGCACAGCAGTCTTCTGTAAATGGTTCAAAAATGGCATTTAGGGATTTCTTCAAAGCACATGCATGTAGTCAATTAAACATACAAAGGAAAAATCAAGTTTATTTTTCCAAAAACAAATACATTTATCTCTTTGTTTGGGCAAGAAAATACTGTGTAGCATGCTTCCAGGCAAAAAATTCAGAAGGTGATACAGAAGAAGAAAGGAACAAACTACAAAGGGATACAATTAGGCAGCATCCTGTCTCCTGTTTGGGTTTAGCCACAGCACCTCATCTACATCACTTGAAATGTTCTACCTGGCAAGACAGCAGGGAAAGTGTCTTCTGGAGTGACATATCCACCCTTGGCATGCCCCACATCTATATCTCCACAGACCTCGTCCATTGTCTGGAGAAGTGGCACACGTGTATATGGCTGGCGATCATACAGGTACCACTTAAGGAGAATTCTTCAATTGAGTTTAAAAATGGAGAGTATGATGGGAGAAGCAGCACAGATATTTGTGGATGGTTTATAAATCAATTTTCGACCATAGCAGACTGGTGGAAACTTTTCTGATGGTTATCACAAATTAGGATGTTGTGTAGGATGTTATGAAATGTTATGATGCGGTCAGCATTGTATGGGCCAAGAATGGCATGGTGATGTAAGACCCCATTTTGACCCATGGAAGCACACATAGTAATGTTACACCCTCACTGTCCTGGTACATTGATACTGGCACGTTGCAATATGACATTTCTTCCCCTTGCTCTGTTTAAATAGAAGCCAATTTTGTCAACACAGATGTACTCTTGATGCACTCTGGCAACTTCAAGCTCCATGATTGTTATAATATGTTTTGTCATTAAGTTTAATGTCACTGTTCTCTGTGCCCACTGTTATGGATTCATTCATAATGGCAGACCAAGTATGGTACACAGGGGCACAGCATCAGCATTTAGAATTGCCGAGCCAAGCACAGGACTAGAGAGCCAAAGACAACTGGAGAATTGAATAGTCAGCCTAAAGACAGACTGGTATATTTCTGTCTTCTGTCAGCACACCATCCTCTTTCTTTGTTGGGAGAATGAGAACTGCATGTAGGCATTGTGCTATTCCTGTATGTGTGAAGGTGGGGTTTGAGTCCTTTCCTGTCCTTGTTTGGATCAAGAGAAGGAGCCTGCACATGGAGCAACCAGAATATAAGGATGGACCTACAGCCAACACACTTTGAAGCTGCCGGGCAGAAGATTATGTCTTCCGTCCGGTGAAAATCCTTTCAGTGTGGTGATGAAAGATGGCAGACTGCGTAGGTCAAGACACCCACATGCTTGATAGAGTCTGTCATAAGCTTCCCGTCTGTATTACCGCGTGAACCCGTCAGTAAAGAGCTAAATTATCCTTATACTTCTCGTGTAATCTTGTAACCGTCATATTGCATGCTGGGGAGGGATAATACCTTTTTATTTATAATTATTTAAATTCAGGTTAAATAAAACACCACAATTGAAAAGAACTCATTTCCAGAGAGCTAATGCCTCTTAAGGAAACAATGATTCTCTGAATACTCAGAGAATCTAAACAGATGTGGAGCAGTCAATACAGTATGGTGTAATAATGTGCTGTTACTATATACAGTAACTATAACAACAATGAGAGCAATGACAACAAAAGCTCACCTGCATAAATTTAGAGCTCAGTTGTTTTACTCTGCTTGAGTTCCTCTCAAATCGCGCTCTGTCCAGCTGCTTCATTCTGATTTGATGGCCATTGAAGGAGATGGGACAATGCTGACAAACTGACCCATGTGATATGAATGAAGGTGGTGGTGCCTGAAGGAATATGATTTTGAAGTTTTCTCAATCAAATGCCTTTTTTTGCCAAGACCATATTTAGCAAGTGGCCATCTTTCAATTCTGCATAACCGTGATGAGATTGGCTACTGTGTAAGATGTTTTGCAGCACGAAATGTAATGTTGTACATTTACTGTAATTTTTATGTCTAGACAATGGATCTACCATAGATGTGGTAGTACTACTGTACAGTATGTACTGATGTAAAAATGTATCATTGCACCAAAAAGTCTGTAGGTAACTTACCTGTTTTCATTTCTGAATGTTCAGATGACATCAGCTACTGTGAAGCAGCTAAGGTTTGCTGGACTCTTTGTCCAGCCTCCCACATATTCAAACCATGGTTGACCACATGATCAACCAGGGTGGCACATGTTTCATTAGTTATGTGCCTTTTCAGTTTTATTCCTTATCCACATTCTCCTCTTACCCTCACACCTCTTCCTCTCTGAGCAATATTTGCCTCCATTGTTGTCCAAAGTAAGATGACGCGCCTGTTGCTCATGCTCTGCTATCTAAGTGGAGAAATTAGCTGTGAGTGTTAGCTAGTTAACCAAGGAGTGTTGCATCTTGATTTCTGTGTTTTCCAATGAATACACAACATGGCTCCGTTTTGTAAACTAGGTGTAGAGAACTGTGTGTAATGCTTTGCAAAATGTCTGTTTTGAAATTGCTGATCAGAGAATGAGCATATTGTTCTGCAGTCTTGGTAAAGATATTTTGTACATGAGGTGATTGTTTCTGTGATCAGGCCTCAGGTTCCACTTTTTGTGTGTAAGCAATCAGAAAAAACTGTAAGAAAAAGTACACATGTGGATGTAAACTGTGGATGAAGAAAGAACACAATGAAGACAAACATCAGTGGTTTAGCTTTTATTCAGTAGATGAAAAGGTGTTTATGGAATACAAATGTCTTTTTACTGCAAAAAGAAAACAAACTAGCAAACAAAATACAATAGAATATGAATAAACTAAGCTATAAAGTAAAGTAAAAAAACTTTCCTGTTCATGAGGGTGTCTGTCATACTCCTTCCATCACCATGTTGAGAAAAGTTTCTCAGCAAGGTTGAAGAATAAAGAATAAGGATGAAGGCACACAAGTATGAGTCTGTCATTAGTGTCTAACAATTCAATACTCCAGTGAAAACTGATGCTATTGCAAATGATCATGTGGTAGAAATTAAAATATTAATTAAAGAAAGAAATGTATCCTCAATGTTTTTGATAAAACCTCCCAATATTACAATTTATTTTCTTTCCCTTGCTCTTTCTGACGAAATTATTTCCTCTGAATATTTATTACACTAAATCTCAACAGTCTTACTTGACTTATGGTTTTCACTGTAAAACGCTCATGCTTGAATATATAATATGTAATGTCATTTTGCAGGCTGGAGAAATAAACTTCACAGGCAAGTAGATGCAGCAATCAAAATTTTATTGTTCTTTTAATTTAACTGAACATGCAAACTTAAAACAAAGTGTCGTCCAAACAAACACAACCACATGTGCACACCACCAAGACTAAGGTTTCAAACTGTTGATAACGAGTTGGTAATCAGATGACTAGTCTGTGCTGTCCAGTAAATGTGGCGCCATCTGTAGAAAGCGATTTTTCACCTGTTATTTCTGATTAATTTCCCAGTCGGCTGGCACCTTGGTCCTTTCTTCAGCACCTAACCATCCCTGGTAAGGAGCCAACCAATCCTTATGCAGGAACATCTGGCATGCTCCTGGTGACATCTGCACCCAGTACACCAAGCACTTTTAATTTTTAGGGAGCGGCCTTTATTCCGTCATAGACTACACACCCACACTTGATCACCGGAGTAGTATGGGGTTTCTCTTGCTCTGATGTCATAATGCCACTTTTGGGTTAAGTCAGCCTTGTGCAGATGGTCCTGCACAAACAGGTGGGCCTTATAGATTTGGTCCGATACTTGAGTCCAAGGATAATTGGGTTGCTGCCCTCCCCTGTCCAGTGGCAAACCATATTTGAGAGGGGTTGGGGTCCTCAACATCCAGCCCAACAGTAACAGTGCAGAGGTTCAGCATGCCAGGAGAACATAGGGCCAGTTGCTGATCCCAGTCACATTGGTCCTTGTCGATCACCATAGCTAACTGAGCTGACAAGGCACAGATGAACCGTTGAGCCAAATTATCACTCTGGGGTCTGGAGTGAATGGTGCATGTTTTTCGAATGTGAAAGAGGTCACACACATGATTAAAAACTTTACTCTCAAAATTACACCCCTGGTTCAAATGGATTTCCAGCAGTATGCTGAATCTACAAACATGACCTCAACCAGGGCATTAGCCTGGATTCCCATTTCCTAATTAGGGATAGGGTGATACTCCAGCCACTTGGAGAAATAGTCTACCAAAACTAGGATATACTTATTTCCCTCTCAAGAATGGGGGAAAAGCCCCAGTATGTCTATCCTGCTTCATTGGCAGACCAACTTAATATTGTCGGAGGGGTGCAATTGATTCTCCAGAGGTCCCCGTGCAAGCTGTGTACACATCACATCAGTGGCAGTGGTCTTCAGCATCTCATTAGCACTGTCCCTAAAAAAACACCTTCAGTGCTGCTTCAGCATCTTACTGACCCCAAAGTGTCTAGACCCCACACTTCCATGCACCAATGTAAGAACATAATCCTGTGTGCCCTTTGGTACTATCACCTGCCAAGTGACATCTCCAGCTGCAAGGGCTTATCGTCTTCTCCTCAACACCCCATTCCCAATGGCCAAATTGTCCCACTGAGCTCAGAGGCCTTTAACAATCAGATCCTCTGGGGCTACCTCCTCCCAACTAGGCCTGCAATTGTCTGTCACACAGGCTCTGACTTTCTTTATCTCCAGGTCCTAGTCCTGCCAAATCACCTAATTGCATCATCCCTCAGGCAACACTAAAATAGAACAAATGTGCTCCACCTCCTTTGTCAGCTCTCAGTCCACCTGACAGTGGTAGTAGTTACAGTATGTCTGGGCACACGACCAGCAGGATAGTACGTCTGTGTTATAATGCTGACCACCCCGGTGATGCTGATCTTTATATTGAAATGACAGACGTCTTGCCACCTGCTCCTCTGGTTCCCTAAAAGACATCAGCCATTGCAAGATCGCTGCCCAGTGTAAATACAGACCCTTGTAAGTAGGGTCAGAAATGCCAGATCGCCTCCACTACTGACAGGAGCTGTTCCCATGTGACTTTGTTCTTCTCTGCTTAAGGATCAGCTGAAGTAAGCATCTACTTGTTCTCCCTGGTGGTGTGGGTGTGTTCAGACGGCCCCCAGTCCTTCATTCCTGGCATCTGTGTCTAGGACAAATGGCAGGGCAGGGTATGGCAGGACCGAGATGAGAACCTGGCACAAGGCATCCTTCAGGGCTTGAAAAGTGCATTGTTCCTCTGCTCCCCACGAGAAATGTTGAGCTTTCTTCATGAGCCAGTAGAGGAGGGCAGCCACAGTAGTGAACCCGGGAACAAACTGACGATAGCAAGATGCTAAACCTTGGAATCCCTGGATCTGCTGTATATTAACTGGTGCCAGTCAGTTCTGGATCACTTGGGTCTTGCTGTCCACAATGGCCACCTCCATTTTACTTACTCAGTGCCCCAAGTTAGTGACCTCCCGGATCCTCAAATGGCACTTATCAGGGTGTAGTTTAAGTCCAGCATTCAGGAAAGCAGATATGAGTCTTTCCACGTAACTGTTTTCAACTGGTGATAATGAAGGCAAAAAAGCCATTCTCCTGATTTTTATTTATCCAAAACGAAAGGGGATCACCAATTTGACAACTCAGTAATCCCATCATTCAACATGTCGAGTACCAGCTGATCTGCCTCAGTCTGCTGAGCCAGAGGGATGCACTGCAGAAGTTGTTTTATTGTGTGTGCATTCCCAGTGGTGATGCTGTGCCGAAACAATCACCAAATCATTCCAATACATCACTATGTTGTTCTCGCTATGGTTCCATCAGTTCCTGAAAGCTTCTTTTCCATCACCCACTTTTATTGATTGAGACAGTTGGAGAAGCTCCCAGTGGGCTGACAGAATCAGGAGGAGAGCATGACCAAGGCTGACAGCCCATCAAATGACAACGTGTACAGCTGGGTATCAACAAGATCCCCTGGCCAGAGGCAATCTGAGCCTGGGTTTTAGTTAAAAAGTCAATTCCCAAGATGTAAGGGTCTCTGATTTTTGCTATCCAAATTGGGAATGTCCAAATATGTACTCTCTGTTCTTAGAATGGCAGTAGTGTGGCCCTTCATCATAGCTTGCACACCCATTGTGATAACAAATTGGCTGTAAATGGCTTGAAAGGGACAGTTCTTAGGCAACAGATTGTTTTGCACTACAGCTGACGTAGCCCCAGTATCTACCAAAGTCTTCACATCAGTGTTCCAAATCTAGAATGACAATAATATCCACAGCCCAACTGTCCCACGGGGATCACCAGTTCATTCCAGCCTGCATTTGTTGTTGGTTGAAGTGGGATTGCTGTAGGGTCCGAAATCGTCCCACCTACTCTGAACCCTGGCTGTTTCCTGGTACTTCATCCAAGATAGTGATTGTACAGAAAAGGATAAAATCATGAGACCAGCTACATTGGGGTGAGTCACTGTATGAAAATCTTAGCTGTGAATAAATGTGAACAATTTACATTACTTTTAACTGCTTAGTATAAGAATAAGTTGTCAGTTCTTGAGATTGGTTTTAGCCGTAGCTAGCAACTACCCATTAGACAGAAAAAGCTGTCCCAGGGCTGTTGAAAGTTCATATTAGCTAGCTAGCTAAGGAGGCCTTTGTTACCTTTGCCTCTACTTTATTCAGGGTTGTTGTGAGTAAAAACTATTTTTGGTCACATATACAGTTATACGTGTGCAATGTGCAGTGAAATGTAAAATTGTTTGATTGCTCCAATCATACTGTGCTTTTTTTGTTAACTTTGGAGCCATTTTATTTGCTTAACTTTATTGTTTTGAGTATTGACTTGAGTTAGTTTTGAGTTTCATGAATTGGTGGAAGGCAGTGGTAGTGATAATGAAGACAACCAGCTAAAAAGATCATCTGACAAGTAGACTCTGACTTTTGGCATCCGTCTAATTGTTTTGACCTGGAAGGCAACACACCATGCTAGACTCTCTGTTTCTGGAGCAAACCTGAGCTTCAGTCCCCCTAATGATTGACTCCCCAACTACCAGTACCTCTCTCTGTCTAGGAACTGGCTTTTGAGGTGACCCGTTGGGGCTCCTCATCCCTGCCTACCACCTCAGTATTATCAGAGACACCGTCCAGCTCTGCAAGGACCTGAAAATGGTATGACACTTCCTGTTTTGGGGTTGATGCCCTCGGACAGTGTGCACCCTTTACCTTACGTCTTGCGACCGTGACCCACCTGTCTGCACCTGTCTGCTCTGGAATCTCCTCACGTGCCAACTTAGGGATGCACACTATCTCTCTAAAGAACACCAGGGCCAGGTCCAACAATTCTCTATTACAACGCAGGACAGCCAACTCCTCCTTCAGTTCAGTGACCCTGAGCTTGAGGTGCTGGATCAGCTGGCATCTCCTGCAAATGTAGCCTTAATAGAAGACTACAGGCTCCTTCAAGCCATCATCTAAAAAGTCCAACATCCAACAGGACTCGCATAAGTCATACGTTCACAGAGGGAAATCCAAAATTGGAAAAAGAACATTATCATGGACCCCTACCTTCTCCTTTTCATCACCACACAGTTTGTCAGTTTCGTGAAGTAGACTTGAATAGTAAATTGATCTTATTTAAAACATGGAATGAGGTAGATAACCGTGTCAAGACTGGTGGATGCACTGCATTAATAGTAAACATCCTGGACTCAGAAGGCAAAATGCATATTTTTGTGTAGAGAATATAAGAGAAAAGATACATTTTTAAATACCCCATAGATTCATGTAAATTTGGAATCCACAGAGTATCTAATCATCAACTTTAAAAACTGTTGACTTGGATGAAAATATACAAAAGTCAGATTGCCATTCAAGGCTATGATGATGTGCCCCTCCTGCATTTTAGCACATGAAAATCTGACATCTGGAAGTGCTTGTTAGAAAGGGTCCCATTCACAACTGAAGTATGTCACACCTGACCAAAATCCAGCAGATCAAGCATCCAGATAACTAAGCATAGAAAACTTTCTCAAAAGTACCACATTGTCTCAAGGTCCAAGTTTAATATTGAAGCCAGAACATGAGTGGCCAAAAAAACAGATCAACTAAAAGACTCAGTGGAGATAATCCAGAAATTAAAATCTGTGCAGTTGACATGACAAGAGTAGAGGATGTTACTGAGCCCATCAATAAACTAATCACTTAAATGGCTACTCTTGAAGAAAGCAGTGGTTTACCTCCTCAAGTTTAAAAACATACTGCTGTACTTAAACAATGTAAGAAAAACATTTCAACTTGAACTCAGTCAATCTGGAAGTAATCCAGAAGAACAAAAAACATTCATCACGGATCACATGGAAAGGTACAAACTAACGTTAAAATCAAACTCGATTTCTTCATAAGACTTGGCTAAAGCTGAAACAGAGCTTATCCAGCTCAGTCAACTACAAGATTTTCCTGAAGAATTAAAGGCTTCAAAGAAAAAGGCTTGTGTAAAAAAGAGCAGTCAAATCTATAAACATGACCTGATCATACAAGATGGAATACTAAGAGTTGGAGGAAGACTCAGCAAAGCTGCAGTGTGAGAAGAAGCTCAACATCCTGCAATTCTTCACAAGCATTCACATACTGCTTCTCTAATATTACAGCACATTCAAATAGAATTCTGACATTTTGGGTGCAACTATATACTTGGATAGTTACGTCAGAAATACTGGATAACTCAAGCAAACTCAACTATTAAGAAAATCATTTCAAAGTGTACAACATGTAGAAGATGCCATGTGAAAGCAGGAGAGGAAAAAATGGCAGATTTACCAGAAGATCTTTTCTTACCTGACCAACCACCTTTCTCCAATGTTGGAGTTGATTATTTTGGTCCCTTTCAAGTCAAAAGAGGATGAAGTCTGGTCAAGAGGTACGGAGTAATCTTCACTTTTCTAACAATCTGAGCTGCGGACATAGAGATTGCACACAGCTTAGACACTGATTCTTGTAACCATGCCATATGCCAATTTATTTGCAGAAGAGGAAAAGTTAAAATCATGTGCTCAGATAATGGAACAAACTTTGCTGGAGCGAAAAGAGAGCTGCGAGAAGCAATTAAAAATCTTGACCAAGAAAAAATTAGTAGTACTATGATGAAGAAAGAAATCAAATGGATCACTTGCTGTGCTGTTAATGAAGACACAACCCAACATGCTCCCTGGACTCCTTTCTATAGATGACCAGTACACTGGAAGACACTTGAAGCAAATTCAGTACATGGCTGATTTGTTTGGAAAAGAGTATTTGCCAATAATTCAAGAGCATCAAAAATGGTTAGCACCAAGAAGAACCAGGGGACATTGTTTAAATCGTAGATGATGCTGCACCCTGCAATTCTTGGGTTGAGTCATCAAGACAATGCCAGATGCCAAAGGTGCAGACAGAAGAATTTGTGTACAGACCAAGACCAGCACTCTGGACAGACCCATGAACAAACTGTGCTTGCTGCAAGAAACAAGTAATATTTGAAATGAATAAAATAAATTATGGCTCTTATAAGTAAAACATAGTAATTGTCTCTGCTCCTGCATAAACAATTAGAGTCCAGAAGAAAGTTAATAATTTAAGTTAAACTCACATTAGTGTTTGCTTAATTCTTATAGAACATTACTTTCTAACAGCTACTCAGAATATGGTGTAGCCTTTTTTTTTCTGTAAGTTACATGAGATAAGTGCTTCGAAAGGTTAGTCATGTCACACATAAAGACTAATCTCCCTGCCTCCCTCGACTCTCTTCAGTTTGCATACCGCTCAAACAGGGCAACAGAATAAATCTATATGTCAATAGTGTGGTGTTGGCCACTACAATCAGTTTGTTCTTTTTCACTTTAAGCCCCTCTGTTAGCCCACCACACGCTGCTATTAATGAGTTAGGAGTGATTGTGACACGAAGGCTGCCTGGTCAGCACTCAGAGGAAAAAGTGGAAAAATCATGATGATGGGAAGTAAATTTGAAGCATAATTGTTCATAAGATGCAAAGACATTATCTATATACAATTCTTTGAGTGGTTTAATCCCAGATGTTTTCCAAAATTAAATACTGTGTAGGCTTGAGAGGGTAGAAAAAGGTGATTATCATGTAGGGAAGCAACAGATAAAAGCTTTTGTGTTTGGAAGCGCTTCTTGCAATATTCTGTGTTATTGATGGAGTCTTCACATATTTTGACCCATCCTAACCAATTCCTCTAGCAAAATTAAAATTAAAACACAAACAAGACAAGACATTGTGCAAAGACAATATTGATGCAATGTATGGTATTATGCAATCTAGATACATAAATATTGTCAATAAATATGTAATATAATAAATAAATAAATAATAGATATAGATAAAATATATTGTCTTGTCGACATTGAAAGATAGATTGTTGTCTTCACACCATGCAGACTGCCGTTCCACCTCATCTCTGTATGCTGTTTCATCATCCCTGCTTATCAGTCCCAGCACCATCGTATCATCCACAAACTTGATGATGTGGTTGGTGTTGTGCGTGGCTGTGCAGTTGTGAGTCAGCAGGGTGAAGAGCAGTGGACTACTGTAAGCATTCAGCCCTGCGGTGCTCCAGTGCTCAGTGTGATGTTGCTGGAAGTGTTGTAGCCCATCCGAACTGACTGGGGCCTCTCTGTCAAGAAGTCCAGGATCCAATTGCAGAGGGTGGTGTTCAGGCCCAACATGCTCAGTTTTACAAGTAGCTTTTGAGGGATAATTGTGTTGAAGGCAGAGCTAAAGTCTATGAATAGCATCCTGACATATGTGTCTTTCTAATCCAGATGTGTCAGGGAGAGGTGAAGGGCAGAGCATATGGCATCCTCAGTTGACCTGTTTGAGCGGTATGCAAACTGAAGATTGTCAAGGGAGGCAGGGAGATTAGTCTTTATGTATGACATGACTAACCTTGTGAATCACTTCATGATGATTGATGTGAGTGCAACTGGTTGGTAGTCATTCAAACATATCACTGATGACTTCTTTGGCACTGGTATGATGGTGGTCGACTTGAAGCATGCTGGGACTGACAACTGGCTCAGAGATGTGTTGAAGATGTCTGTGAGGACATCAGCCAGTTGACTGGCACATTCTTTGAGCACACGGCCAGGTATGTTGTCAGGTTCTGCAGCCTTGCGTTGATTGACTCTGGATAGAGTCCTCCTCACGTCAGTTATGGAGAGACAGAGTGCCTGGTCAGTAGAGGAAGGTGTTGCTTTTCTCGCAGGCTTTTTGTTCTGCACCTCAAACTGTGTGAAGAAGTTGTTCAGCTCATTCAGTAGGGAGGCATCACCATCGCTGCTGTGTGGGTTGGGCTTGTCGTTTGTAATTGTCTGAACGCCCTGCCACATAAGACGTGTGTCTCTGGTGCTGCTGAAGTGTTTGTTAATCTTCTGTGTGTAGGCCCACTTAGCTCTCCTCATAGCGCGAGACAGGTTGGCTCTGACCACACTGAGGACGGCCTTGTCTCCAGATCTGAAGGCTGCATTTCTGAACTTGAGCAGCGTGCGCACTTCTTTCGCCATCCAGGGCTTTTGGTTGGCTCTTGTGGTAACATCCTTGGTAACAGTAACATCCTCTATGCATTTGGAGACGTAGCCAGTCACAGAGTCTGTGTACTCCTCCAGATTGATGGAGTCACCATCCAAAGCAGCCTCCCTGAAAATGTCCCAGTCTGTCAATTTGAAGCAGCCTTGGAGAGCAGAAACAGCACCAACCTCACTCTGATATTCTTGTGGGCTGGTTTAGTGAGCTTCAGTATGGACTTGTATGCAGGAACCATAAACACACTGATATGGTCTGAGTAGCTGAGGTGGGGGCGGGGTAGGGCCTTGCAGGCATCAGGAGCACTCGTGTAAACATTGTCCAGACAGCTTCCCCCTCTAGTAGCAAAGTTCACATTCTGGAAGAATTTTGGGAGAATTGACTTCAAGTTGGCATGATTGAAGTCTCCAGCATTAATGAAATATGCCTCGGTTTGCGTCATTTGCAGTTTGCTAATGATCTCGTAGAGTTCCGCTAGCACCTGGTTAGCATTTGCACTAGGCGGGAGGTAGACAGCAACCACCAGTACGCAGCTGTACTCCCTCGACAGGTAGAAAGGCCAGGACCTTACTGATAAAACCTCTATCAGTGGGGAACAATGTGATGCAACTGCAGCAGCGTTCGTACACCACTATCTGTTCACATAAACACACAGGCACCCGGACAAAGAGGCGTCTCTGTCCGCTGGATGGTCAGTTAATAACATTGAATAAAAGTGAAACAAAATATCCTCAGACTGAAAAAGAGATCTTAAGCATCATTTCTTGATTAAAAAAAACTTACCTGTGTAGTCAAAAACGTATTTTAGAAACAAATACCAACCACTCGTGTCTATTTTTGTATAAATCCTAGTGTACCATCTATGGCAGCAAAGAGATATCAGAGGTGGGCACTGCTGCTTGGGGCTCACAATTATGAAATCAAACACAAGCATTCTGAGGCACATGGAAATGCAGATTGTCAGTCAAGACTCCCTCGACCTGAACAACCTATAAAAAAGGAGCAAAAGATTTTCTACTTTCAGATGGTGGAAAATACACCTGTAACCTGATCAGGCAGGAAACCAAGGGCGATTCAACACTTTCAGAACTACTCGATTGCATTGTCAGAGGTCTGGACCTTAACATGAATGCTAAGCAGAATGGTGCAAACCCCTAAATATGCTCTTAAAGCAACCAAACATGAAGCACTTTTCAAACAACGTTTTATATATTTCTTTTTAAATATTGTAACACAAACCATGAAACAACAGGTATGTCACCAGCTGATCTGTTTATCCAAAGGCAGCTTACAGCATGTCTTGATTTGTTGAGATCATCTACCACTCAGGTGCACGTTTATGAAAAGCAGCAGGATAAAGTAAATCAACGTGCCAAGTGGGCTAAAGACCGTGAGTTTTCCGGTGGAGATGCTGTTCTTGCTTGTAACTCCTCCACTAAGAAATGGGTACCAGTAACCATTCTTTAAAAGACTAGACCTGTCTCTTATAAGGCATGCGTGACTGCCAGACATGGAGATGACATGTTGAACAGTTGCTACCCAGTATACCTGCTGAAACAGTGAGTGGCACAGAAACATCAGAATGACCAAGTCCTAGAGAGATGACATAAAGTCAGTTGGGATACCATCAGTCTCTCCACTTCAACTCCTGCTGATATCAAAGTTACCTGAGGCTAGGAGATGAGCACACACCAGTTGTATGACATAATCCTTTTAGAAGATGGAAGCCTTGTGACTGCTTTAACTAACTAATCGTATATATCAGAAAATAATAATAAGAGGAAGAATAATCCCCTGTGCTAACAGGATGTACAGATAGTTTACCATCTTTGCTTCATTAAATTGTAAACTGCATTGCCGACAGGGTGTGTTCTGCTTCAGTCTGATATTCCTGACCTTAAATGGCAAATGTTTTGTTAATTGTTACCCAAATTTACAATTTTAAGGTGGGGGGCGGGGGGGGGTAATGTGTAATATTGTAAGTCTGTTGAACTATTGAGGGTCCCGTAGTAATAATTATGGGTATTGGGGAGCTAATAGGAAGCTGATTGTATTACACATGTGGTGTAACGTGTACTCAGTAACAAGAGCCTGTTAAAGTTTATTACGTTAAACCTGACTCCGTTTTTCTCATTTTGTAACTGCAATATTATTACCTTCAGATATAACATCCCCAGCATTAATGGAGGTGGGGCCACTCCCAGAAAAAAAGCCTTTTCCCAGATTTAACACTCCCAAATTTACATTTACACACATTTAAATTTTTATATACTGATGTTGACATAAAAAGCTCATGAAGAAACATATTTCTGTATATAGAAACAAGTGGACCAAAGGATGATGAGAGTGATGTGGACGACGTGGATGCAAAAGAGTCATTTTGAGAGCAATTGAAATACTTTCTGAAATGTTATTATTCCATTATGTTTTTTTACTAATTGTACTTCTCTAAAAATCAGGTTGTTGTCACATATAACTAAAAAATGGAAATGGAGCTGCAGTGTGAATGGGGTCTTATTGGTTTCAAATGCAAGGTTGTATGCAGTGGTTTAACAATGGTGCAGTTGTCTTCAACAACATGGAGGTGTTGAAGAATAATAATTAATCATAATAAATGGAACAAATACAAATTGGACACTTCAAACTGGATAACTATCAATGCTAAAAGATATTGAACCCTGGATACACCAAACCCACACCTTTACTAACAGAGTCCTAAGAAATTCTTGACAATTGGTTACTCACTGAAAAATAATAAATTGCAATAAGAAAGGAAACACAAAAAGAATTTACGAAAATCATCAAGGATTTAGATAGGATTGATTTATGGTGAAGTTCTGTGAGAACACAACAAAGGCAGATGACTGACGAAGTGCCGATGAGGTTATTGATCTGAATTTCTACTTACTGTAGTTTGATCAAAGCATGGCGCGCATCACTGCTTTTTAGATGAGAAGGAATCGCACAGGTGTGTGTTCAGAAGAAACGGATTAAGGAGAAAATGGACCAGTGAAGGTAAGGAGGCAGACACTTGAGAGCCACTGTGTCCACCACTCTGTGCACATCCCTAATCTGAAGAAAGGCCCACACGTCAATATTGTAATTGTATTTGTTAATATCTGTTAATAAGCAGCACTGGATGGTAAACTGGCACTTTTGACTGATGAAGGCTCATCAGACAGCATTCCTGTTTATTTTTATTACTTTAATAACAAGACTGCACTTGCTGCTTTCAGACTTTGTTGGAATATAAGAAGAGCAGCCAGAGAGCTGAGAGACAAGCCGAGTCCTGCTGCAGTCTCAGGTGTGGCCTCATAACTGACAACGCCTGCCAAAGTCAAGGGGCTGCAGTGGCAAATTGAATAAAGTCACGTCGTCAGTTCACGGGACATCAGGGACATAAACAGGTAAGGAGAACAGAACTAAAAAACTGCTAAAAAACTTGTACTTGACTGTTGGTAACCAAGACGTTAAATTATACTGAGCTGGTGGATCAGGACAGAGTTGCCTGGCCTGGAGATTTTAGACAAAATTGACGTTCATTTCTTTCTGTAGTGCAGTTTTACACATATGTGTGTGCTTTACAAATAGAAAAAGAACCATGAAAGTTATTGTAGAGGTAAAATGGGAGAATCCTTGCTCTGTTTGTTTAGTTTGGTTAAGTGTAAGTGTATTGTCGCATATACACAGCAGAGTGAAATTCTCATTTTCATGTTTCGTCGCTGCTCTCGGCTGCCATGCTCGCTGTTTCTTTTTTACTGTTTCTTGTCAGTCCTGGGGCGGCACAGTGGCGCAGTGGGTAGCGCTGCTGCCTCTTAGTTAGGAGACCTGGGTTTGCTTCCCGGGTCCTCTCTGTGTGGAGTTTGCATGTTCTCCCCATGTCTGCGTGGGTGCTCCAGTTTCCTCCCACAGTCCAAAGACATGCAGGTTAGGTGCGGTCCTAAATTGTCCCTGGTGTGAGCTTGGTGTGTGTGTGTGTGTGTGTGTGTGTGTGTGTGCCCTGCGGTTGGCTGGCACCCTGCCCAGGGTTGGTTTCCTGCCTTGCACCCTGTGTTGGCTGGGATTGGCTCTGGCAGACCCCCGTGAACCCTGTAGTTAGGATATAGCGGGTTAGATAATAGATGGATGGATTGTCAGTCCTGATAGCAGTGCATTAATTCTGAAGGCCAATGTGTGACAGAAAATTGAATTCTAAATCTCTAACGACTCTAACATGCTATTGACATCTCCATCAAGTCAGACTGAGTTTTATGTCAGGATTTTCACATTTTTACTGCTGATAATAAATTGACTTTTGTTTTTTCTTGTTTCATTAAAGGCAATTTCTGCTCATGCATTCTGTACTGCTAGTTTATAAGATTTGATTTTATTTTTGTTTATGTGTCTTTTTCAGGCCTTTTTCTTGGTTATTGGAGTTTTGACATGTGTTCTTCTGAATACACTGCTCTTTTAACTATTTATTTTAAACATATTTAAAGATTCGCCTTTAAAAGTATTCACCTCTTGGCAGTTTTCACATTTTCTTGTGATACAATACTGGATCTCAGAGGATTGAATTTGTCTTTTTTGGCACCAGTCAAATGTCAAAGTGAAAACGGGTCTCTGTAAAGTGGTCTAAATTACTTACAAATATAAAACACCAAGTAACAGAGGAGTAGTCACCTCTTTAAGTCCGTGTTTAGTAGATGGCAGCCATGACAGCCTGGAGTCTGTGCTCAAGTCTCTCTTCCTCTCTCTTGTCTCTTCCATTTGTCCCCATTAATTCTTTCTTGTCAAACTGTTTAAGCTCTGACAGGTGTCATGTTGATTGTGATTGATTAGCCATTTTCAAATCCATCTACAACTTCTCCATTGGACTGAGATGTGAACTGGGCTCCTGCAGAACATTCACATTTTTGTTTTCTCCTAGATGTTTGGCTTCATGCTTGGCCTCATTGTCTTCTCCCAAGGCACGGGATTCTTGCAGACTCCATCAGGTTTTCCTCCAGAATGTTTTCATATTTTGCTGCATTCATTTTCCCCTCACAGACCTTCTAGATGCCACTTTCAGGCTTCAAGGTGCAGATGTTGTGTTTTCAGTAATGTGCACTGTTTGGACATGGAGCTTAGTCTGATGGGCAAAAGGCTCAAGTTGTGGTCTCTACAGCCTCTCCAATGTCTTTCACTGTGGTTAGTGACAATGTTCTATCACAATAAACAATGATCATCATGTTTCCCTGTTGGCCACTTGTTTTGTTTATGGGTGCTGTCATTTTGTGTTAAGAATTATGGATGCCTCCTTGTTGTTTCTTGGTAATGAATCCTAAGAACTTATTGTGCTTATTTGTGGTTAAGTACACCTGGGGCCTCATGTATAAATGGTGCATACGCACAGAAATGTTGCATAAGAACGTTTCCACATTCAAATCAAAATTCAATGTATAAAACCTACACTTGGCGTAAAGCCACACACATTTCCATGGTACCTCATACCTTGGTGTACACAAGTTCTCCGCTTGGTTTTGCAGCACCCAGCATCAAAGCAGTGCTACTGTTCCTGTGTGATTACCCTTTCTTTTTTAGATCCACATCCATGACGGCGGCTTTATCAAATACATTGAAATTAACCGCATATCGTTCATAAATTTAATGCATCTGATTGTAATTAACCTGTAACAATATAATGGTCCACAGAATGGTCAAACTATTCTAAATACCATAACTGCTTTAGCATTGTTACTCTCACTGCACCTTCTTCTTCTTCTTCTTTCAGCTGCTCCCATTATGGGTCGCCACAGTGGATCATCTTTTTCCATATTACTCTCACTGCGCCACTCTGAGTATTTATATCACTGTATCTGAGTGTGAATCACAGATATACAGCGATCGGAAAGAGAATTATCGGTATACAGCATCAAGCGCTTCCTGCCTCAGCCATTCGCTATTTGAACTGCTCTCATCCGACCAACGCTTCAGAGCCTTTCCTGTACGGACCTCGCAGTTCACAAACAGTTTCATCCCAAGAACTACAAACACACTCAATCAGTCCATCAAGTGCTCCTTGTAGAACTGTTTGTACTTGCAAGTTACCGTGAGGTAATTGTACTTATGATACAGTTATAATATTGCACAACCTGAGCCACTTTATAAAGTGCATATTTACATATGATGACGATATCATTTTTAAGATGAAATGCAGCAAAATATGTTTATTATATTATACAGATAAAACTTTAACTTTAACTACATGGTGCCGCAGCGCTAGCGAGCTTGAGCTTCGTTCACGGTTTGTTTCTGCCTCGTGCTGTATTCATGATGTGGCTGGCACGACACTGGATGGATAGATGGATAGAATAATTAAACATTATGAAGATATTTCGATGTTCTTTAAAAGTTTTGAAGAATCGTCGTTCTAAGCTTACAGATGGCTTAACGTCTATTACAGAGCTGATTGTGTGGCGATTGGGTATTTGGAGAAAGAAAAGTAAGGACAGAAATTGGGGGTTAGTACGTTTGAAAAAGACAGTACTTCTGTAATAAAGTATTTCATTGAAGGTCGCGCATGGCGCAGCAAGCATCTTGCGTAAGACATGAACAAGCACTGCGCCACCGTGTTCCCATGTTTAATAACATGCTTTAACTCATATCATCATGAAAATTATATCATGTATACTTCTCAGTATTTTAATTATTCAGAGAGCTGTAATATTACGAATGTAATGGATTCTGTGTCCTGTCGGAGGAAGAGCACGTAGTGATTCAGGCACATAGAGCACATATAAGATCTAATACACAACAAAGTATTTAACTTCCTACTTTAGTTACGATGGGATTTGAGAATCTAGTAAATTAAACGACTTTAAGATGAAGTTTATGATGTTCTACTTTAATGACAAAATAAACTACATGATTAAAGTGGAAATTTCGAGATTAAAGTTGACATTTCGTGCTTTTTTCACACTGTGTGCCTATGTTTTTTGTTTGTACCCTAATAAGCTTTCATATGACACTCAGATGGTGGGCTACGAGTCACCTTTTCATGGCGACTTTGATATGTGACAACTTTTTTATTTCGTGCACTGTGCGACTTTGTGAACTTGAGCTCTCGAGTTTCTCCGACACACTATGTCACTCGATCAACTTCCTTTTGTTGCTTATATAACTGTTTAAACCAACAAATAGTACGTTTTTCTTTCCCTCCTTTTGGTATTCGCTGAAATTCTTCTATTTTTCCTCGACTTTTGCCATTGCCTTTTCACAGAATGCTGGGCTTAAGGGCTATTTATATTGATTTGCATATTCAAAGAGGCGTCATTCTGGGACGAGTTAGGGAGGGACAGCAAGTGCGTGCACATGCGTTAATTTGCACTCTGAGCAGGATTTATGTAGCAGAAGAACGGGGAAGTTGGCAAACCCACAGATTCCTGCATCAGGATTTTTCTGTGCGTAAGCACATTTCGGCTTTTGTGCTTACGTCATGTTATAGTGTGAATTCTATGCACGGCGTAATGCATGAGGCCCCTGGTGTTTTGCTTTATTGCTTTAAGTTTTTGACAATTTAATTTAGTGTTGGCATTTTTTTTTGGCCTTCTCGTAACAATCTTTTGGCCCGTCACGTTATCTGTGTCTCTTCTCACGGTCCATTTTAACCTTAAACTGCCACTTTCACTCAGCAGGGTTGATGTACTCTCACATCGTCATATATGTGCAGCCATATTGATGATTATTTTGTTTATTGTTGCCATCACAGAATAACCTGTCCTGATGTCACTATTGTGACTTTTTAAAGACTGATGTTGTAGATAAAATTACAAACCAATGTTGCTTTTGTGTCTGGTTCTCTAGTTATTACATTTCTGGCTACTTCTTTTTAAACACAACAACTATTCAGTGTTTAAGAGCTACTGTATTTAGTGTTTAACTTCTGCAGCTTCACATCTTTGACCTCTTTCTTTATTGACTTTTTGACCTGCCTTTTGACTGATGTTTAATCTCCCAGCTTTTGCATTTGTTGCCCTTGTGGCAGACCATTTTTACTATTCTTACAAGAACAGTGGGCAAGCAAGGGGTCAACAGCAGCAAGCAAAAAAAAACAAAATATTAGTAGTTTAGGGGCAAAGAAAAATCCCTTCTACTGAGACGTTCAATGGACTGAACATGACAATAACTTTATCTATTTCTTTAACATGTCTTCGATCCATTGAGGATAGCTAAGTGTGCAGGGTGCTGCCATTTTATACCTGAAGACACATTTATGTTCTGTGCTGCATACCGACTGCTTATGTGTCAGCAGGGAGTCTCAGTAGACAAAACAATCAGGCAACCTCCATGAACAGCAAAATGGCACACAAAGAAGATGTGAAATAATTTAAATGATTCTAAAAACATAAACTGACTTGGTCATTGAATCAAAAATATCTTAAGTATTTTACCAATTGAAATTGCAGCAATTGTTGATAATTTGTGTTATTATGTTGCTGATATCACCTGATGTTATTTTGTATGATTCTGGAAATTTTGACAGCCATATTGGCTATTGTTCTGATGTTATTGCTACCATGTGACATCATTTAATGGCCTTCTATAAGATGGCGGCCCAGTGTGTCCTCCGTCCTAGCTAAGGTATAAATTGCTATGTGCTTCCTGTTTGACTAGGCAAAGATTTTGCGATGGAAACAAACTTCTCTTTTGCTAGGGCTTGTTTGATCAGCTGTGTTTTGACACGTGTTTCAGATTTTTGAATGAGAATCTTGGATTTCGTTTTGATCTCTGAAAGCAGATTGTTGGCCTTCCATGAGATTGGTGCAGAGGTCACTTGTAGTTTGTCCTCTTGTTGCCTGTTCATGTTGGAGATTCACTGGACAGATTGGCCTTTATTGAGTCAAAGTCAGCAGAGAATCATCAGACTGTAACAAATGTACATAAGTAAAAGTGTGGTATTTTATTTTTATTTCTCCGCATCACTTGCTGAATAACTTGCACCCTGAAAGTTTCTATTGTCTATGCTGCAAGATCCATCTTGGCATGTCAGGGCCACCAGAACACATCCTGTGATTGACTGGCATGTTTAAATAATGTATATTTTTTTACAGTCAAAAAAGGGAAGACGAGAGGCGGAAGGCTTACAACTCAACTGGCATCTTGAATTAATCCTGAGGGCAGATTGTCAGACACCATAGGCGGTGGGCCTTGAGGGACTGTGTATCTGTGGGAAAGAGTTTGGAGTGCTGTTGTACTGAAGATCAAACTTATCAGTGTCAACATTGTTTATTTAATTCATTTTGGTTTAATTTGTTTTGCATATTTTTGTTTGTTGGTTTATTTTGATCTTCTGTATTTTCAGGGACTGGATTTCTGATGAATTTCTGAGGTTCTTGGTACGTGTTACGTGTTCATGTGGCTTTATGTATTGTGATTCATGTGTGTGGGGTTTTGTAAAGTATGTGACTTTTAAAACTCCTGTATGGTATTCCATGATTTAGCTGAGTAAGCCCTGCTTGAGTAAACATGTCTTCCAATCAACGTGAGTCAGCTACACGAACACCGCGTGTTTCTCGTTAACTCAAGGTGGGACTCAGCAATCCACGATTATGTGAGCACTCATGAGGTTTAAGCAGCCCCAAGAATCGATCATCGATACCATCAATCAGAGCTCAGAGGAGCTCAACATCAGCTTTAAGCTGACTTTAAGTATGACGCAATGTACGCAATGTATGTGTGGTGTATTATGGGACAGCTGTGAAAAGTTGAAGAGTTTATTTAATTGTCATTAAACAGAAGAATAAGTAACAGAGACAGTAGCGGTCTTTTTAGTTGTTGATCAAGAAATAATAGCTGATTGATAATAACACAAAATGGAAATGCAATAAACGGTACAAGGCATCCAGCTCTATGCCTAAGTATACATTACAGTTCTGAAAATGTGCTCTGCGTAATTAAATATTAATGTTATTATTCACATAAAAATGTAAACCTATTATTTTAGGAATGTTATATTTGAAACACTTTAAACAAGTAAGTATTCAGTAGCAACATGAAAATCTTTTGTCAGCAATTATAAATTATATACAAGAATATACAGCAGAATTCCTAGAATATGTACTTACATGGAAACACATTTTGTGCATTTAGCAATCAAAGCAAGCTGCAGCTTCAGTGAGCGGTGCGATGTCTCAGTGCCACTCCTGTGGAGGAGTTTACCGTCGTCAGAAGGTCAGACTGGACGATACGACTGGATATTCACATTAGAGTCATTTTAAAGGACAGACCTGTGCACTGATGACATGAATGATTTGTATTTTACATCATCGGCGTTTAGATCAGCGGTGACGTTATTCACACACGAGTGCAGGCCATTGCACTTACGACATTTGGGAAGCTTAAATAACCTGATCTACTGTCATTGTAATGACTTTGGATAAATTAACTTTACAGTAATTCACTTACCAAAAAAAAACAAAATAAAGTCAAATGGATGGTAAGGTTTTTCACAGTGGTCACGGCATTGGCGGCAGTGAGTTGTCTTTGCAATTCTGCCTCCATCTAAATGCATAGAAAGTTGTTGTTTTGCAAATTTATAGTCATTAGCAAAGTCCGAGAGGTCTGTCTTGTCCTTTTTCTCTTTGCTACAGACAGTCTGAACTCCTCATTCAAGGAATAGACACATCATGAATGATCCCACAAGGGTTTTGAAAGCAACCTGACATTTTATGCATTTTACAAACAACTTTGTGAAAATCAGCACAATGAGAGCCAGAGCAGACTTGACAATTGTTATAACAAGTGTTTCTATATTACTGACAAATCCTCAATTGCAGAACATTTTGTATTTTTAATATTTTACTACTGAACTATTATTAAAATAATAAAGAGTTTGATTGTGTTTAATTATTGAGGTATATGCAGTTGAATGTGTGATTCTTTATTATTATTATTACTAAATAATGTCATCTCCAGACAGAAGAGCAGCTTCAGTGACAGACTGCTGTCACTGTCCTGCTCCACAGACAGATTGAGGAGATCGTTCCTCCCCCAAACTATGCGACTCTTTAATTCCACCAGGGGGGGGTAAACGTTAATATTTAACATTATACATAGTTATTGTCTGTTTTTTCACCTGTATTATTATCATTCTTTAATTTAATATTATTTATTGTATCAGTATGCTGCTGCTGAAGAATGTGAATTTCCCATTGGGATTAATAAAGTATCTATCTATCTATCTATCTATCTATCTATCTATCTATCTATCTATCTATCTATCTATCTATCTATCTATCTATCTATCTATCTATCTATCTATCTATCTATCTATCTATCTATCTATCTATCTATCTATCTATTTTACAATGTAAATACAAATACTATCATGACTTGTATCAAAAATGACAAGGGGCTTTCTTTCTAATCCTCTTTGTGCTGAAGGTTTAAAATGCAGAGACAGGAGCCCACCAGGGTTGGTCCTTGACGGTCTTTAAGTGTGACATTTCACATCTCTGAACATCTCTGTCTTAGAAATGCTACTTTTGCTACCTGCGACTGATTGCATTTTCCTCAAGAACATTGAGTAAAAGTGAAACAAAATATCCTCAGATTGAAAAAGAGGCTGTAAGCATCATTTCTTGAATAAAAAAAATTCAAACTTACCTGTTTGGTCAAAAACATACTTTGGTAACAGACCACCGACCACTCATGTCTATCTTTGGGTCACATACTGGTGTGCCATCTATGGCAGCAAAGAGATATCAGAGGTGGGCACTGCTGCTTGGGGCTCCATCCATCCATCCATTTTCCAACCTGCTGAATCCGAACACAGGGTCACGGGGGTCTGCTGGAGCCAATCCCAGCCAACACAGGGCACAAGGCAGGAACTAATCCTGGGCAGGGTGCCAACCCACCGCAGGACACACACAAACACACCCACACACCAGGACACACTAGGACCAATTTAGAATCGCCAATGCTTGGGGCTCACAATTATGAAATCAAACACAAGCATTCTGAGGCACATGGAAATGCAAATGGTCAGTTAAGACTCCCCCTACTTGAACAACCCATATAAAAGGGGTAAAAGATTTTCTACTTTCAGATGGTGGAAAATACACCTCTAATCCGATCAGGCAGGAAACCAAGGGCGATTCAACACTTTCAGAACTGCTCAGTTGCATTGTCAGAGGTCAGAACCTTAGCACCCTTCATGCACTGCCTGATGTTCAGGCTTACTTTTCACGGGGTAATGAGCTATCAGTGACAACAGGATGTCTCACATGGGGCATGCTAGTAATTATACCACCAAGACAGAGGAAACCCATTCTGGATGAGTTACACTCGAATATTGTGGCATAGTCCAAATGAAAGAGCTAGCCCAGAGTTACGTTTGTTGGTCTGGACTTGATTGTGATATTGAAGGAAAGGCAGCCTCATGTTCATCATGCCAAGGCCTCAGAAACAGAAATATGCCAAGACAAACACCAGTGCATCCACGGGAATGGCCTGCCAGTCCTTGGCAATGTGTTTATTTAAACTTTGCAGTTCCTATAGAGGGTGTTATGCTTCTGGTCACAGTGGTTGCAGATTCTAAGTGGCCTGAGGTCACTATCATGTCCACCATCACATCAGAAAAGACAATCCAAAACTTAATAGAAATGTTTGCACGTTTTGCGCTGCCTGAGAATATTGTTATGGGCAACGGGCCTTTTCTGTGTTCCAAGAAACAAAGGGATTCCTAAAAAATAATGGCATTAAACATCTCTTATCCAGCCCTTATCATTCTTCTGCTAATGGCTGGGCAGAAATAATGATGTAAACCCCTAAATATGTTCTTAAAGCATCCAAACTTGAAGCGCTTTTCAAACAACGTTTTATACATTCCTTTTTAAATGTCATAACACAAACCGTTCAACAACAGGTATGTCACCAGCTGATCTGTTTATCCAAAGGCAGCTTACAACATGTCTTGATTTGTTGAGATCATCTACCACTCAGGTGCACGTTTATGAAAAGCAGCAGGATAAAGTAAATCAACGTGCCAAGTGGGCTAAAGACCATGAGTTTTATGGTGGAGATGCTGTTCTTGCTTGTAATTACTCCTCCACTAAGAAATGGGTACAAGTAACCATTCTTTAATAGACTGAATCTGTCTCTTATAAGGTATGCGTGACCACCAGACATGGAGATGACATGTTGAACAGCTGTTACCCAGTATACTTGCTGAAACAGTCAGTAGCCCAGAAATATCTGAGGCACCAAGTCCTAGTGAGCTGATCTAAAGCCCCCTGATGCAACCAGTCTCTACGGCTTCAACTCCTACTGATGTCAAAGTTACCTGAGGCTAGGAGATGAGCACACAGCAGATGTACGACATAATCCTTTTAGAAGATGGACACCTTGTGACTGCTTTAACTAATTAATCGTATATATCAGAAAATAATAATAAGAGGAAGAATAATCCCCTGTACTAACAGGATGTACAGATAGTTTACCCTTTGCTTCATTAAATTGTAAACTGCATTGACGACAGGGTGTGTTCTGCTTCAGTCTGATATTCCTGACCTTAAATGGCAAATGTTGTTTGTTAATTGTTACCCAAATTTACAATTTTAAGGGGGGAAGGGGGTAATGTGTAATATTGTAAGTCTGTTGAACTATTGAGGGTCCCGTAGTAATAAGGAATTATTAGGGGAGCTAATAGGAAGCTGATTGCATTACACATGTGGTGTAACGTGTACTCAGCAACAAGAGCCTGTTAAAGTTTATTACGTTAAACCTGACTCCGTTTTTCTCATTTTGTAACTGCAATATTATTACCTTCAGATATAACATCCCCAGCATTAATGGGGGGGCACTCCCAGAAAAAAAGCCTTTTCCCTGATTTAACACTCCCAAATTTACATTTCCACACATTAAAATTTTTATATACTGATGTTGATATAAAAAGCTCATGAAGAAATGTTTTCCTGTAGATAGAAACAAGTGGATCACAGGATGCTGAGAGCGATGTGGACGGTTTGGATGCAAAACAGTCGTTGTGAGAACAATTGAAATACTTTCTGAAATGTTTTGATTTCATTATGTTTTTTTGCTAATTGTACTTCTCTAAAAATCAAATTGTTGTCACATATAAATGAAAAATGGAGATGGAGCTGCAGTGTGAATGGGGTCTTATTGGTTTCAAATGCAAGGTTGTATACAGTGGTTTAACAATGGTGCAGTTATCTTCAACAACATGGAGGTGTTCATGAAAAGAAAATAACATTAAAAAATATATATATTAATTAATCATAACGAATGGAAGAAATTCAAATTGGACACTTCAAACTGGATAACTATCAATGCTAAAAGATAACTGTATTGAACCCTGGATACACCAAACACAGACCTTTACTAACAGAGTCCTAAGAAATTCTTGACAATTGGTGACTCACTGAAAAATAAAAAATTGCAATAAGAAAGGAAACACAAAAATAATTTACTAAAATCATTAAGGATTTAGATGGGATTGAATTATGGTGAAGTACTGTGAGAACACAACAAAAGCAGATGACTGAGGAAGTGCCGATGAGGTTATGAATTTCTACTTACTGTAGTTTGAACAAAGCATGGCGCACATCACTGCTTTTTTAATGAGAAGGAAGCGCACAGGTGTTTTCTCATAAGCAAAGGATTAAGGAGAAAATAGACAGTGAGTGTAAAGAACCACTATGACCACCACTCTGTGCACATCCCTAATATGAAGAAAGGCCCACACGTCATTATTGTAATTGTATCTCTTAATATCTGTTAATAAGGAGCACCAGATGGTAAACTGGCAGTTTTGACTGATGAAGACTCAGCAGACAGCATTCCTGTTTATTTTTATTGCTTTAATAACAAGACCTCACTTGCTGCTTTCAGACTTTGTTGGAATATAAAAAGATCAGCCAGAGAGCTAAGAGACAAGCCGAGTCCTGCTGCAGTCTCAGGTGTGGCCTCAGAACTGACAACGCCTGCCGAAGTTGAGGGGCTGCTGCAGCAAATTGAATGAAGTCACGTCGTCAGTTCACGGGACATCAGGGACATAAACAGGTAAGGAGAACAGAAATAATAAACTGCTCAGAGTAACTTGTGATATTCTGGTCAAGGAGGACCTTGGAGGGGCTGCAGGTGACTTTCAGAATCTTGTATTTGACTGTTGATAACAAAGACGTTAAATTATACTGAGCTGGCAGAGCAGGACGGAGTAGCCTGGCCTTGAGATCTTAAACATCGACATTCATTTCTTTCAGTAGCACAGTTTCACACCTATGTGTGTGCTTTACAAATAGCAAAAGAAAAATGAAAGTTATTATAAAGGTAAAATGGGAGAATCCTTGCTCTGTTTGTTTAATGTAAGTGTATGTCACACGTACACAGCAGAGTGAAATTCTCATTTTCATGTTTCGTCGCTGCTCTCGGCTGCCATGCTCGCTGTTTCTTTTGTTACTGTTTCTTGTCATTTCTGGGGCGGCACGGTGGCTCAGTGGGTAGCACTTCTGCCTTGCAGTAAGGAGACCTGGGTTCACTTCCTGGGTCCTCCCTGCATGGAGTTTGCATGTTCTCCCCGTATCTGCGCGGGTTTCCTCCCACAGTCCAAAGACATGCAGGTTAGGCGATCCTAAATTGTGCGTGTGTGTGTGTCCCCTGTAGTGGGCTGATGCCATGCCTGGGGTTTGTTTCCTGCATTGCGCCCTGTGTTGGCTGGGATTGGCTCCAGCAGACTCCAGCAACCCTGTAGTTAGGATATAGCGGGTTGGATAATAGATGGATGGATTGTCAGTCCTGATAGCAGTTTATTAATTCTGAAGGCCAATGTGTGATAGAAAATTTAATTCTAAATCTCTAACGACTCCAACATGCTATTGACATCTCAATCAAGTCAGATTGAGTTTTTTCTCAGGATTTTCACTTTTTTACTGCTGATAATAAACTGACTTTTGTTTTTTCTTGTTTCATTAAAGGCAATTTCTGCTCATGCATTCTGTGCTGCTAGTTTATAAGATTTGATTTTATTTTTGTTTATGTGTCTTTTTCAGGCCTTTTTCTTGGTTATTGGAGTTTTAGCATGTGTACTTCTGAATACACTGCTCTTTTAACTATTTATTTTAAACATATTTAAAGATTCACCTTTAAAGGTACTCACGTCTTGACAGTTTTCACTTTTTCTTGTGATACAGCACTGGATCTCAGAGGATTGAATTTGGCTTTTTTGGCACCAGTCAAATGTCGAAGTGAAAACAGGTCTCTGTAAAGTGGTCTAAATTACTTACAAATATAAAACACCAAGTAACAAAGGAGTAGTCACTCCTTTAAGTCCGTGTTTAGTAGATGGCAGCCATGACAGCCTGGAGTCTGTGCTCAGGTCTCTCTTTCTCTCCTTCATCTCTGCCGTTTGTCCCCATTAATTCTTTTTTGTCAAACTGTTTAAGCTCTGACAGGTGTCATGTTGATTGTGATTGGTCAGCCATTTTCAAATCCATCTACAACTTCTCCATTGGATTGAGATGTGATCTCGGCCCCTCCAGAACATTCACATTGTTGTTTTCTCTTAGAGCTTTGGATTTATTCTTGGCCTCATTGTCTTCTCCCAAGGTGTGAGATTCTTGCAGACTCCATCAGGTTCTCCTCCAGAATGTTTTCATATTTTGCTGTGTTAATTTTCCCCTCACAGACCTTCTAGGTCCTGCTGCAGATTAGCAGCCTCACAACTTGATGCCATTTTCCTGCTTCAAGGTGCAGATGTTGTGTTTTTAGTAATTTGCGCTGTTTGGACATGGAGCTTAGTCTGATAGACAAAAGGCTCAAGTCGTGGTCTCTACAGTCTCTCCACTGTAGTTAGTGACAACGTTTTATCACAATAAACAATTATCATCATGTTTCCCTTTTGGCCACTTGTTTTGTTTATGGGTGCTGCCATTTTGTGTCAGTGTTTACATCACAAACACTGCCATTTTGTATGATTCTGGTAATTGTGACAGCCATATTGGTTATGGTTATGATGTTATTGCTACCATGTGACATCATTTAATGGCCTTCTTTAAGATGGCGGCCCAGTGTGTCCTCTGTCCTAGCTAAGGTATAAATTGCTATGTGCTTCCTGCTTGAATTGGCAAAGATTTTGTGATGGAAACAAACTTCTCTTTTGTTAGGGCTTGTTTGATCAGCTGTGTTTTGACACGTGTTTCAGATTTTTCACTGAGAATCTTGGATTTTGTTTTGATCTCTGAAAGCAGATCATTGGCCTTCCATGGGATTGGTGCAGAGGTCACTTGTAGCTTGTCCTCTTGTTGCCTGTTCATGTTGGAGATTCACTGGACAGATTGGCCTTTATTGTGTCAAAGTCAGCAGAGAATCATCATATTGAACAAATCTACATAAGTAAATGTGTGATATTTTATTTTTATTTCTCTGCACCACTTGCTGAATCACTTGCACCCTGATAGTTTCTATTGCCTACACTGCAAGGTCCTTCTTGGCATGTCAAGGCCACCAGAACACATCCTGTGATTGGGTAGCATATTTGAAAATGGCGATTGTTTCATAATCAAAAAAGGGAAGATGAGAGGCAGAAGGCTTACAATTCAACTGGCATCTATGAATTAATCCTGAGGGCAGATTGTCAGATACCATAGGCGGTGGGCTAACTGGAGCAGTTATACTGGTGGGCCTTAAGGGACTGTGTATCTGTGGGAAAGAGTTTGGAGTGCTGTTGTACTGAAGATCTAACTTACCTGCATTGACATTGTTTATTTAATTCATTTGGGTTTAATGCATATTTTTGTTTGTTGGTTTATGTTGATCTGCTATATTTTCAGGGACTGGATTTCTGATGCAATAAAGAGGAGGGTTGAGGTTCTTGGTTTGTGTTAAGTGTTCATGTGGCTTTATGTATTGTGATTCATTTTTGTGGGGTTTTATGAAGTTTGTGCTGTGTATTGTGATACGTGATTTTTTAAAACTCCTGTATGGTTTTCCATGATTTAGCTGGGTGAGCCCTGCTTACGAACACCAACAACAACAACAACAACAACAACATTTATTTATATAGCACATTTTCATACAAAAAGTAGCTCAAAGTGCTTTACATAATGAAGAAAAGAAAAATAACAGAGTCACTTGATGCTGATGGTCATACAGACTTCTGGCTTTTAATCCATCCATCATTGTTGGAACATCATGGTGCTTTGGGTAGATGGTGGTGGCACAAGCCACCACCAACAGGACACCGGAAAAGGAAACAGAAGAGAGAGTAGGGGTTTGTACAGATTTTGAATGAATAGTTATTATAATGAATTGGATATACAGAGTATCAGGATTAAATTACAGTGAAGTTATGAGAAGGCCATGTTAAAATAATGTGTTTTCAGTAGTTTTTTAAAGTGCTCCACTGTATCAGCCTGGCGAATTCCTACTGGCAGGCTATTCCAGATTTTAGGTGCATAACAGCAGAAGGCCGCCTCACCACTTCTTTTAAGTTTTGCTCTTGGAATTCTAAGGAGACACTCAGTTGAGGATCTGAGGTTACGATTTGGAATATAAGGTGTCAGACATTCCGATATATAAGATGGAGCAGATTATTTAAGGCTTTATAAACCATAAGCAGAATTTTAAAGTCAATTCTGAATGACACAGGTAACCAGTGTAGTGACATCAAAACTGGAGAAATGTGTTCGGATTTTCTTTTCCAGGTAAGGATTCTAGCAGCTGCATTCTGCACTAGTTGCAAACGATTTATGTCTTTTTTGGGTAGTCCTGAGAGGAGTGTGTTACAGTAATCTAGCCGACTGAAAACAAACGCATGAACTAATTTCTCTGCATCTTTCGATGATATAAGAGGTCTAACTTTTGCTATGTTTCTTAAGTGAAAAAATGCTGTCCTAGTGATCTGATTAATATGCGATTTAAAATTCAGATTACAATCAACGGTTACCCCTAAGCTTTTTACCTCCATTTTGACTTTCTAATATCATTAATTTTTTGATTGAAAAATACAGCGATAGCCTCACAGGTTTTACTGGAAGTACTTAGGAGGCATTCCTTTGAGTTACCTGGTTTAACAGATGATCAATTGTCGAAAATAAGACTCTGGGATTACTAGCATTGTTATTTATAATCTTAGAGAAATAGCAGCGCCTCTCAAGACGGACTGTGTTATTGTATTCTGTTATTTTAACTTTTAATATTTCATAGTCAATAGTTAATTTAGTCTTCCTCCATTTACGCTCAGCTCTACGGCATGTTCTCTTTAAATCAGAAAATTTTTCAACTGTCTTTTCAGGTGCAACTAAGTCAACAGCAGCCCTCACTTTAGTATTAAATCTTTCCACCTTACTATTTACATTCTCCTCGCTATTATAGTTGGCACTATAAACGGACTGATTGCTTAGAATGTTTGTAAGTTTTAAAGCTGCTGATGAGTCAAAGAAGCGTTTTTTAACAATATGCTTCTCATGAGTGTTTTCTATCATTATTTCTATATTAAAAAGTAGAAGAAAATGGTCTTATAGACCAATATCAATGACCTGCTTTATATCAACTTTTAGTCCTTTAGTAATTGCTAAGTCTAACGTATGACCTGCTTTATGTGTAGGCTGATTAACGAGCTGTCTCAAATTAAAAGAGTCCAGAAGGTTCATAAATTCTTTTACTTTTTGGTCACATTGATTATCTATATGAAAATTAAAGTCGCCGACTATTAAGAGTGTGTCATAGTTCGTAATTAAGATTGACATCAAGTCAGAGAATTCCTCAAAGAAAGACGTGTTGAATTTTGGAGGTCTATACACGGATAATACTAGAACGTGAAAATCTCCCTGAATAACAATGGCGAGATACTCAAAAGACTTGAATTTACCAAAACTGATATTTTTACATTTTAACCTGCCTGAGTAAATGTTTGCTAGCCCTCCACCTCTCTTTCCTTGGTGATCAGCACGAGTAAAACTGTAATCCGGAGGCGCAGACTCGATTAAAACAGCTGCGCCATCTGAGCTAAGCCACGTTTCACTTAGTGCAATAAAATCTATTTTTTTATCACTAATAAGATCGTTGATAAAAAACATCTTGTTAGTTAAAGCTCTAATATTTAATAGTACCATATTTAATGTTTCGGAGGAGCAGAGATGAATACTATGTGCGTTATTGATATATGGAACAGGAATTAAGTTATTTTTATTAGCGCCGCTCTGCGTGTATTTTTTGTTTAATCTATAATCTGTTGTTATAGTTTTAATACATTGTTCATCTAAAGTAGTAACTTTAATTAAATTATTGGTGTTTATGCCGTATTGCCTAGATTTTCTATGTGCATTAAGATTGGTTATTACAGTATTTATGTTGTGAACTTTTATGGAAGATTTTATTAAACAATTATCATGACCAAGCACAGGAGTGGCATTTCGGAAGGGGTTAAAAGCAGAGATAGATAGTCAAGACAAACAAATTACCTTGGATATGTTTTCGGAGAGGACCCGGGCGCCAAAGCTGTTTGGATGCAGGCCATCTCGCTTGAAAAAACGCGGTCTTTCCCAAAAGAGGTCCCAGTTGTTGATGAAACCGATGTCTTGATTTTTGCAGAAGCCCTGCAGCCAGTTGTTTAAACCTAGCAGACGACTGTAGTACTCGTTTGATCATCTGACGAGAGGGAGTGGACCCGAGATGAATATCTTTGCCGATGGGGTCCTCTCCTTTGTGTCTTTAATTAATGCAGTGAAGTCTGCCTTGAGGATCTCGGACTGTCAGTGCCTTATGTCATTTACGCCAGCATGCAAAACAATGGCTCCAACTGCCCTGTTCTTGTAGATTGCCGGCGCACGTCTCATCACATCTCGGACACGAGCACCAGGAAAACAAGAAACAAAAGATTTTCTATTAGGGCAAGTGAGCTGAAGGCGAACTGGGGACGCTTAGAGGGTCGAACCGGTTCTGTGTTACGATGCTTGCCTGTGCCAATGGAGGTGTTCTGGCCTTAAACCCCCGCCTGCATAGCTGAAATACACCGAGGTCATCATCGGTGTCGCTCCTACGAGGCGCGGGGGTGAAGTTGACTTGAGCGGCACAACGCAGCATTGATGTTACGCTGATAACAGATGGCGAGGACGGTTTATCCAACAGCCGAGCCTTCAGATGTCTAAGGTATCTTCATCTGGACAGAAGTTTCTGAATCTGTTCATTGAGTGCCTGGAGTTCCTCGACTACAATTGCAACGCGATTCACCTCACTATCGGCCATTGTCCGCTTCTGTTTCTGCTTCCGCTTCCGCTTCGTGCCCTAGGAAGAATGAGAGAGAGAGAGATTGGTTCCGCGTGCTTCTTGTTAACTCAAGGCGGACCTCAGCAATCCACAATTATGTGAGCACTCCTGAGGTTTAAGCAGCTCCAAGAATCAATCATTGATTCTTGAGCGGAGCTCAACATCAGCTTTAAGCCGACTTTAAGCATGATGCAATCTTTGTAAAATATGTGTGGTGTATTATGGGACAGTTCTGAAAAGTTGAAGAGTTTATTTAATTGTCATAAAACAGAAGAGTACGTAACAGAGACAGTAGCGGTCTTTTTAGCTGTTGACCAAGAAATAATAGCTGATTGATAATAACACTAAATGGAAATGTTAAAGAGGACAGAAGGCATCCAGCTCAATGCCTGAGTACATTACAGCTCTGAATTTGTGCACTGCATAATTAAATATTAATGTTATTATTCACATAAAAAATGTAAACCTATTATTTTAGGAATAATTTAGAATAGAATGCCTTTTATTGTCACTATATACATGTACAATGAGATTAAAAGCAGCTCCTCCAGTGCAGACATATATGTAGAACACAACAAGAAAATAAACAAATGATGCAAAAAGTTGTAAAAAAGTTGTAAAAAAAGTTCTGCAACGCTATATACATATGGAAAGAATAATAACTATTTCACTATTGGGTTATTGCACATAATTTAAAAATTGCACAATAATGGTGATCATGTGCAGTGAGTAATGGATGTAGGACCCCGAGAGTAATTATATTGTACAGTATACAGATATTACACAGTTATTATCAATACTATTTAGATATTGGATATTGCACAGTTGATGGATAGAAGGAAGTCCGGGGTTGGGGGGTTAGACTGTGTAGTCAGTGCATGTGTGAGTTTAGAATGGTTATGGCTTTTGGGTGTGGAAGAAAATTTAATACATACAGGCCCCCCCACATGATGCCTTGATGGAGGGGGCCACTCACCAGGACTCTTTTAGTTGGGAGTGTACACCTTTCAGTGTTCTTTGAAGGCCTTCAGTCCTTTTCCTATGTTATGTTTCATGCACACCACACACTTCTGACAGTACGCTGCAGCATAAAGCGAGAACTCTGGAGTCCTCCAAAAGCTCTCCACATGTAACACCATTTTGTCTTCATCAGCATAATTTAATCCAGGAGCAATCTTCGCAAAGCTTAAAAAAGAAAACTTGGGCAGAAAAAGTTTGTTAGTCTGTAGGTGGCGCCATATCCCATCATCATCCTTCTTATTTCCAAGTCTGAACATCTGTGGGTGTTGCACTGGTCTGTAAATAAAAACTTCGGTCACTGGTACAGTGGGCACAGCAGGCGCGTTGGGCCTCCGAGTGGCATCTTTGGCCCAATAATACCGTGGCACACCACATCTCGGTTATTCAAATATATCTGGAACTTTATTACAGTAATTTGGCTAGGCTCCATAATCGCATCAGACAAATTATACACCAAAGTATTGGGCTGAATTAGATTTTCCACAAAAAAAAAATCCATGGTTATGATATAGCGCGAGTCTGTGTTAATAGTTACATCTCTACCCTTATGCAATTGACACGCACGTGTCAATGAAAAGGTTTAGAAGCCTGTGCAGACCACTTGGCAGTAGGGGCATAGTTTCTAATTACGATATAAATTAAGCTCCACATTCCCTTTTATTTCCCCCGTTTATTTATTTATTCTTGTAACCTCCCTTTTGTAGAGCATATCTTAATATGGAACACTGCCTAGACTGAAAGCCAGTGCTCAATACCACTTTCCTCATTTTCCTAGAGAATATGTCTCGTTTTACTTTAAATTTAATTTGCAATTACTAGAAAAAACTTTTTTTTTTACTTATAAAGAAGGCAGTATACACATTATTTTTAAAACTTCTTTTTTTTTCATTACACTTAATCATATTTTCTGCTTGAATTCAGAGATCTCTCAGTTTGAACAATACATATATAATATACAGTATATACATTCATACAATATACACACACACATGCACATATATGTGTGTTATGATTTAAGGGTGATATTCAAAGTCTGATGTGAAAGGAACGGTGACTTTGAAAAATGCCTTCCGGAATTAATATAGGTACCTAGGAATAACAACATCGAGCTAAATTTGATATTTGGATGTATTTAAAATAGGTGTGAGTTCCAATTAGACGTGATCTGGATAATAGGCCGGAAAAGGCCGGATAACAGTTTAAAATAAACCTGGGTGGTGTGAAAGAGTGAGTGTATGCATTGTGGTTGGCCAACGCGTATGTTTCAATAAAGAAAGTTGAGTGAGGATGGAATAGGTAGGTGGAGTCTGAGAAGCGAGAATAAACGTACATTTTAACCTGCGGAAGTTTGTTCCATTAGTGATAATAATGGAATATATTACTGTGGTTCAAGTATCGGACTGGACAGAAAGAGGACTGTTAGTCATCTATACTAATAAAAGCCCTCACTCACTCACTCACTCACTCACTCACTCACTCACTCACTCACTCACTCACTCACTCACTCACTCACTCACTCACTCACTCACTCACTCACTCACTCACTCACTCACTCATCACTAATTCTCTAACTTTCCATGTAGGTGGAAGGCTGAAATTTGGCAGGCTCATTCCTTACATCTTACTTACAATAGTTAGGCAGGTTTCATTTCGAAATTCAAAGCGTAGCGGTCATAACTGGAACCTCTTTTTTGTCCATATACTGTAATGGAGGAGGCGGAGTTGCGTATCGCGTCATCACGCCTCCTACGTAATCACGTGAAACGCCTTGGGGCCGATCTGGAAGAAGGTAGCGCAGCGCCTTGATTTAAATGATTCCATGTCTTGGTGGGTTTAATACTGTGTAAGCATACATATTAACACATGTGCAATTAAACGTGTGCATTTACGGGGTGATTTCTCAGGTTTAAAAGCTCGCCTTTTATTAAAAAAGTAAATGCAAACTGTTTTCATTCTGAAGGGCACAAACCACGTTGGATTTTGTAATGATAGTTGATTAGTAAGGTCTATTAAGGGATATTTACAGAATGATTAGTAATGCCTGTGAATGCGGATGCAAGTAGGAGAATGGGCGTGAACTAAAGAACGAGTAGTAACTTGTACAGTAAATGTCTCTAAAGTCTGTCTATTAAAAAGTTATTATATCTTTCAATCCTGTGTATTGATTAAACTACAAACCTATCAAGATCACTACATGGTGTCAGAAGTGGCGGATTGGAAGAGGAATGTGAAGAAGAGGTTCAGCTTTTGAACGAGTCTCGTGTCTGTGAGTAACCTGAAAACGTGGTCAGAAAGCGCTAAGACGTTCTAGCAAAAGAGAAAAAAAAATATGGAAAAATTACAGCCCCCACCAAATCTCCAGTTAAAGGGAAATGTAGCTGAAAATTGGAAAAGATTTAAACAGAGATTCGAGTTGTATCTTGCTGCGATTGAAGCAGATAGGAAAAGTGAAAAAATGAAAGCGTCTATGCTTCTACATGTAATTGGCGAAGAGGCGCTAGAGGTGTATAACAATTTTCAGTTTGAAGAAGATGGAGACAATATGAAACTGAACAAAATAGTTGAAAAATTCGAAGCGTATTGCAACTCAAAGCGCAATGTGACATTTGAGCGGCACAAGTTTTTTACATGTTTCCAGAAAAGCGGAGAAACAATAGACCAGTATGTGACGGAATTGCGTAATAGGAGCTGTTCTAAGAAGAAATCGTTGAGACATCAAAGGACCAATAACCTCTAATCAGAACACTAACACCAGCGAAACAAATATTAATGAGAAAACAAGTATAAATCAGGAAAGAACATCTCAACTGCAAACACAATTAACCAGAAGATCAAAACGTCAAGTAAAACCACCAGAACGACTCATTGAGACATGTTGAGGATTAAAGGAACATTTTCAATTAAGAAATGCTGAATTCCTTTAACAGTTGTGCTTTTTATACATAGTTTGAATGCTGGATGTATGCCTGAAATGTTCTGGATAGTTCAGTTGTTTGAAGTGATAAAGTTTATCAAAGTAGCATTTGAAATGTATAACATTACTAAGCTTATAAGTACTAACTTACTTCTCTTTAAGAAAGGAAGATGTAATGATACTTGATTTAAACGATTCCATGTCTTAGTGGGTTTGCGTAGCTTATTGTCAATATCTTTACACCTGTTTTTAAGACTTATTGACTGAAACGGGCTTTCACGAAAAAACTTAGGGCTTTGCTACAGGATACACCCTCCACAAGTTAAGGAAGTAAAAATAAAGGTATATATTTCTGTTTTATTTAAACCTTTTAAGTTCGTATGCATAGCCCCATTTGGCTGTTTTAGTTTTTTTTTCTTTCATCAGTAATATTTAATCTCCTTAAAGAAAAACAACATATGCATTTTACTTTTTTTGTATCTCTTTAGTAATATTTTAGTGTAAAAGGATAACCAGTATTTAAACCTTTTATGTTACTTTATAAAGTTATTTTACACAATGTTGAAAAATTAATAAGAAAGCTACTTATTTTGGCAGCTGCTGCTTTAATTTTCAATGAAATGAAAAAAGCTCTCCAAGAGAAAACGTCAATGAAGAAGAAACAGTTTGCACTATCTAAAAAGGAGAAACCCTCATTTATAAAGGTTTGCTGCAGAGGACTTAACTGAAAATAAATTAATAGTTCCTATGTGTATAATACATATTTATCTATTTTACTTATGCCTTTATTCCAGCAATTTGCAACATCTGAGGTACAATTTGTTACATTATTTTTGTTTTTTGCAGCACAGGCAGGTGAAGTGACTTCCTCAGGGTCACACAGTGGTGTCAATACCAGGATTTGAACTGACAAGCTCCGGGTTTGCTGAAATATTACTGAAGAAATAAATAAAACGAAAACGGGCAAATGGGGCTATGCATACAAATGTCCATCCATCCATTATCCAACCCACTATATCCTAAATACAGGAGCCAATCCCTGCCAACACAGGGCACAAGGCAGGAAACAAACCCCGGGCAAGGTGCCAGCCCACCGCAGGGCACACACACCCACACACACCCACACACCAGGGACAATTTAGAATCGACAATGCACCTAACCTGCATGTCTTTGGACTGTGGGAGGAAACCGGAGTACCCGGAGGAAACCCAGACAGACACGGGGAGAACATTCAAACTCCACGCAGGGAAGCGAACCCGGGTCTCCTAACTGGCACCTTTCACTGCGCCACCATGCCACCCGCATACAAACTTAAAAGGTTTAAATAAAACAGAAATATACACTTTTATTTTTACTTCCTTAACTTGTGGAAAGCCCCTTTCAGTCAATAAGCCTTAAAAACAGGTGTAAAGCTAAACTTGCAGCACCGCTAATCAATTACACTTGCCTAACGCCTCTCCTAAGGGGACATACTGTGGGATCTGGGCATCAGTCAAAGCACCAATCACAGGCCCGATTAGAAAGCGGGAAGCTGTGATTTGTCGTCTCCCTCCCATGTAACAATCACAGCCTGTGTTACAACGCACTATGTATGTATGTGTATATGCATATATGTGTATGTGTGTGTGTATGTATGTGTGTATATGTATGTGTATATATATGTTGATATGTGTATATATGTTTACATAACCTCTTTAACACACTACTTCTCTGCTGCGAAATGCAGGTATTTTGCTAGTCAGTATAATAAAGGAAGGATAGAAGTTTACAGAATAATGTGAAAGAATGTAAACCAAAACAGTGGCGAGTGTCTGACAGTTAGTAGGATTGTGGTAAAGGAACTATACATACTAAGGTGATATGTTAACGCTGAGGGTTATTAGGTGGAGACGTGTGGACTGGCCTGACAGCCAAGATCAGTGGTGAATATGTGCCGTGTTGCTGTGGTGACTCGTTGCTGTTCAGGAGCGACATGACAGCCGTGTCTGAGTTCACGGAGGAGACTTTACAAGGCTTTTTGGGGAGAGACGCGGACTTAGAACCGATCACAAGCGTCTGGACTAGTCCCGCTTTGGGACCACTACAGTACACAAGGAAAATTAACTGTTGCTAGTGGAAAGAACTGTGTCGTTTATGATTATTGCTGATGTCTTGATATAGACTGTGCCTGTCTCAAATGTCCTCCCCATTCACAACGTGCTTTTTTCCTTGTCCCTCCTTGCCCTGCCTTAATATTCTTTTATATTTGTCGGCGATTGTAACAGCTCTGGACCTGATCTCCTTTTCCAACCACTGCACTATGCTGAACATTTTTTTACATCCTACAAAATGAGTATTTGCCCTTTCCAGATTTGCTCCGCTCTTCAGTTATATGACAAGCCTGCTCGGGTCTAGTTTTGCATGTATCCTGGGGTAAAGAGTTACTTAGATATAGTGGAAGGATTCAGGTATGTGGACAATGGGTTGTGCATGTTAGATTAGGAAAAGTGCAAGCTGAAGAATAAAACAAGACTCCCCGTTAAGGCTGAGTGGGCTCCATTGTATATTTCAAGTCAGGGTACTTCAGAGAATATTGATATTTCATCGGTGGCTGAATTCCCAAGTCCACCTGTTATGCTCTCCGGTAAATATCCCAATATTATATGTTTTTAAGTTTGTTAATTCTCAGCGTTATGTGCAGGACATGTGGGAGGTGAAGGTTACACTTCTCTCCCAGGTCGCTTATTGTGCCACATCCCGCAACCCTCCTGTCCTCCATTCCATCTGCAGTAAACCAGTTCTCTGTTACTGACCTCGCATTTTCTCTTCTTTTCCTTTGTCTTTTAACTTCTGATTTTAATTATTACTTCACTTTCTTTCTTTACACGTGTCGAGTCCCTTTCATTGGTGATATTGTTTTATTTAGTATGTAGATGATCTGTTGCTTTGCTCTCATTTAAAGAAGAATTGTGGGGAATAAAAAAACACTAAAGCTTTAGTTTTCTTTCTCGCACAAAATTGTCATAACGTTTCCTGTTCTAAACTCCAGCTGGTTACATAAAAGAGAAAACAGATGTAATAATAAGCTTCATGGCAATAACTCCTGGGAAAATTGGAAATTAAGTTCAAAGCTGTCTTATTTTCAGTTAAGACTACAAAATGACAACAAAAGTTCAGAAGAAATGTCTCCATGACAGAACAGTTGACATTGTGAGCTGGAATGTTAAATGTCTGAATTAAGAATTAAAGAGAATGCAAGTATTCTCTCATCTAACAGGTCTAAACGCTAAAATAGCATTTTTACAGGAGACCCACTTATTAAGCAAGGATCACTTTCAGCTGCACAGAGACTGGACTGGCCAAACGATCCATTCCAGGTTTACAAGGAAAACTAGAGGTGTGGGAATTCTTATATATACAACAGTCTCATTTGCAGTATCAGATGTAGTATCTGATCTTGAAGGGAGATGTGTGATTGTCATGGGTAATTTATTTAACTATAAAGTGATTATGATAAATATCTATGCACCCAATGTAGATGATAGGGACTTCATCCAAAATGCATTTGCATCCATTCCCAATGTGAATACTCATAAAAGTTTAATGGCTGGGGACTTTAATTGTGTTTTAAATCCCAACCTAGATAGATCTCCTGCCACAGGGGCAATGACATTGAACACTGCAAATACAATTACACAGTTTGTAACAGATCACAACTTATAAGACCTCAGGGGCCTCATGTATAAATATTGTGTATGCACAAAAATGTTGCATACTCCCGTTTCCACACTCAAATCGCGATGTATAAAACCTAAACTTGGCGGAAAGCCACGTACATTTTCACGCTAGCTAAAACCCTGGCATACGCAAGTTCTCCACTTGGTTGTGCAAACTGGAAACACCCAGTGTCAAAGCAATGCTTTTGTTCCAGTGTGATTTCCCTTTCTTTTTTAGATCCACATCACTGACGCGGCATTATCATATACACTGAAATTAACTGCATATTGTTTATTAGTTTAAGGCATCTGATTGTAATTAACCTGTAACAATACAATGGCCCATGGAATATCCAAAGTATTCCAAATACCATAGCTGCTTTAACGTTGTTACTCTCATTGCACCTTCTTTTTCTTCTTTCAGCTGCTCCCATTAGGGGTTGCCAAAGCTGATCATCTTTTTCCATATTACTCTCACTGCACCACTCAGAGTATTTATATCACTGTATCTGAGTGTGAATCACAGATCTACAGCAGCTGATCAGAAAGAGATTTATCGGTATACAGCATCAAGCACACACTACCTCAGCCATGCTGTCTATTGAACTGCTCTCACATGACAAATGCTTCAGAGCATTTCTTGTATTGACCTCGCAGTTCAGAAACAGATTCATTCCAAGAATTATAAATGCAATCAATCAGTCCATCAAGTACTCCTTTTAGAACTGTTTGTATTTATAAGTACAATTACCTCACTATAAACTTGCGATACAGTTATAATATTGCACAACCTGAGCCAATTTATAAAGCCCATATTTAAATATGATGACGATATCATTTTTAAGATGAAATGCAGCAAAATGTTTATTATATTATACAGATAAAACTTTAACTTCATTTAAATAATCTATATTGTTAACAATTAAACATGTGAGAACACGATGTCACAGCGCTAGCAAGGAGCTGGCGCTCCGTTTACGGATTGTTCCTACCTTGCTCTATATTCTTGCTGGGGCTGGCGTGACACAGGAAGGATAGAATAATTAAACATGTACTACAAAGATATTTCAATGTTCCTTAAAAGTTTTGAAGAATCGGCGTTCTCTATTTACAGATGGCTTAACATCTATTACAGAGCTGATTGTGTGGCGATTGGGTATTTGAAGAAAGACAATTAAGGACAGGAATTGGGGGTTAGTACGTTTGAAAGAGACAGTACTGCTGCAATAAATTATTTCATCGAAGGTTGTGCACGGCGCAGCAAGCATCTTGCGTGAGGCATGAACAATCACTGCGCCACCGTGTTCCCATGCTTAATACATTCTTTAATACCTATCATCATGAAAATGATATCAAGTATACATCTCAGTATTTTAATTATTCAGAGAGTTGTAATATCATGAATGTAATGGATTCTGTGTCCTGTCGGAGGTAGAGAAAGCCTGTTTAAGAAGCACGTAGTGATTCACACACATAGAGCACATAGAAGATCAAATACAAAACAAAACATTTAACGTGCTACTTTAGTTACGATAGGATTTGAGAAACTAGTAAATTAAACAATTTTAAGATCAAGTTTATGATGTTCTGTTTTAATGACAAAATAAACTACAGTGAAATATGTTTAACGCGAAAACGCTTAAGATGAAATATCGGTTAACACCAAATAATACAACGGTCCCGACAAACTACTATGTATTTTCATGCATTTTTTTCTCTTAACACGAAACGAAAATCGCTTAACACGAAAAGATTTCCCTTCTGAGAAAGAACAAAATACGGAAAACACCAGCCGCGCAGGCGAGATTTAAGAGGGGTGTGAAATGAAAGAGAGGTGGTTTCACATGTTTCGTAGAAAGGAGGCAAACTTGGCTTTGAAATACCCTCGGAATAGCCTGTGACACGAGCCAATTTTGTTTATCTAAGCTACTTTCAACCTCCACCCCTACAAACGCCACACAAAAACATCTCATCTCTCATCAGTTAGCTTTGGAGTTCGGTGACGAGTACATCGCAGTGTGAGTAAAAATCAGTGACTTTGGTTCGCGTTTTTTTTTTCTATTTTACAAGAATTTTTTTTACGAGCACAATGGCAAAGAGCTCAGGGTGAAAGCAAACTGCTATTTCAATTAAAATGAAGATGGAGCTTCTTAAGGCTGTTGATCAAAAATAGAAGACGAAAACGGAAATCTGTAAAGATTTTGATATTGCTATCTCTACATTATCAACAATACAGTAATTAAAAAAAAAAGAGAGCAAATTACGGAAATGTTTGAACGGAGTAAGTTTGAGCCAGAGCGAAAATGGATGAGAACGGCCAAGCACGAGGATTTAGAGACGGCTTTACTTGTTTGGTTCAAACAAGCGAGATCTCAGAATGCTCCCATTTTTATTAAATACATTCATATATACATATCTATGTAAATAAAATGTACTCTAATAAACTTAATTTTGTTGAATATACTGCATCTTTTTTTTTTTTTTGTAATATCCTTTAACACGAAATTCTTTTAACATGAAAAAATATTTCAGTCCCCCCAGTTTCGTGTTAAACGATTTTCACTGTATGTGATTAAAGTGGAAATTTCTAGATTAAAGTTCACATTTCAAGCTTTTTTCCCACTATGTCCCTATTTTTTTTTTCTCTGTACCCTAATAAGCTTTCATATGACACTCAGACGGTGGGCTACGACTCACCTTTTCACGGTAACTTTGATGTCTGACCACTTTTGAGTTTTTCCGACACTCTATGTCACTCGATCAACTTCCTTCTGTTGTTTATACCACTGTTTAAACCAACAAATAGTATGTTTTTCTTTGCCTCCACTTGGTATTCACTGAAATTCTTCTATTTTCCCCCATGCTTTTGCCATTGTCCTTTCACAGAACACTGAGCTTAAGGGTTATTTATATTGATTTGCATATTCAAGGAGGCGTAATTCTGAGAGGAGACGGTGCGGGACAGCATGCGCGTCCACGTGCATTACTTTTCACGCTGACTGGGATTTATGGAGCGGAAGAACGTGGAAGTTGGTGAACGCACAGATTTATTCATCTGGATTTTTTTGTGCGTACACACATTTCCGCTTTTGTCCTTACGCCATGTTTTAGTGTGAATTACATGCATGCCCTTATGCATGAGGCCCCTGGAGATTTCTAAACCCAAACTCAAGAGCATATTCCTTCTACTCACCAGTACATCTCAATAATTGATTATTTCTTTGCAGATGACAATTTCTTGACTACGATTAAATCTTGTAAGTGCAACACTATTGTTGTCTCCAACCACGCTCCTTTGATCATGGAGCTCAAATCACTATGCCCCACATACTCACCTCGCAGATGGTGTCTTAACCCACTTTTATTAGCAGATTAGAACTGTAAAGAATTTATATCTAAACAAATCGATTTTTTTTTTAGACAAATACACCCTCAGAGGTTTCTGCAGGATTACTCTGGTAAATCCTCAAGGCTTTCTTAAGAGGAGATCAAGAACATGATAGGTGTCTAAGTGAGGCACTTCATAGGAAAAGACAGGCTCTACACTCAGAACTCAGCCTCTTGACAACAAAAGAAACAGAACAACTAATTTTTAAATCAAGACATCACTACTATGAACATGGAGAGAAGGCTAATAACCTCTTAGCTCAACAAATCCAAAAGCAGGAAGTTCGCAGTGCAATCCCAGCAATCACCAACACAGACGGAGACAAAATCATTGACCATAAAAATAATGAACACCTTTAGAGACTACTTTAAGTCCTTATATTCTACTGAATTTAAAGAAGACAAGGCACAACCTAATGCATTTGTGGATTCATTACAGATGCCACAACTAGATACTCTCAATGTATAGGAATTGGATAAACCTCTGGCACTATCAGAATTACTAGTCGCTATAAACTTACTTCAGAGTGGGAATGCATATGACCCTGATGGGTACCATGACAAATTTTATAAAAAATTCTTAACTCAGCTAGCTCCCCTTTTATTAGCAACATTTACAGAAGCTACAGACAATATAATTCTACCTCAAACTTTTCGCCAAGCATTAATTACCACTGGGCGGCACGGTGGTGCAGTGTAGCATTGCTGCCTCACAGTTAGGAGACCTGGGTTTGCTCCCTGCTTGGAGTTTGCATGTTCTCCCTGTGTCTGCGTGGGTTTCCTCCGGGCGCTCCGGTTTCCTTCCACAGTGCAAAGACATGCAGGTTAGGTGCATTGGCGATTCTAAATTGGCCCTAGTGTGTGCTTGGTGTGTGTGTGAGTGTGTGCGCCCTGCGGTGGGCTTGCACCCTACCTGGGGTTTGTTTCCTGCCTTGCGCCCTGTGTTGGCTGGGATTGGCTCCAAAAGACCCCCGTGACCCTGTCGTTAGGATATAGTGGGTTGGATAATGGATGGATGGATTAATTACCATATTTCCTAAACAAAATAAGGACTAATTGTAATGTGCATCATACAGACCAATTTCACATCTGAATAATGATGTTAAGATACTCTTCAAAGTCCTAGCTAGAAGGATTGAAAAGGTGCTTCCTTCAGTAATATCATAAGACCAAACTGGATTTATTAAAGGCTGACACTTCGCTTCCAATCTTTGACGCCTGTTTAATGTAATATATTCACCCACAAAGTCAAACACCCCAGAGATATTATTATTGTTGGATGCAGAAAAAGCATCTGATATGGTTGAATGGAACTAACTTTTCACTTCATTGGAGAAAAGAGTTTGGCCTGAATATATGTGCATGGATCAAACTACCGTATGCCAATCCAGAAGCTTCAGTGTGTAGTAATAATATTAATTCAGACTACTTCAAACTAAAATGTTGTACCTACTACCTAACTATGTTTTGCAATTGCTGTTGAGCCACTTGCAGTTCACTGTCAAAATTTCTGAATTTCCCATCGGGATTAATAAAGTATCTATCTATCTATCTATCTATCTATCTATCTATCTAAAATGCTTATGAGATTATCAGAGAAGGACTTGAACAGAAAATGTTTCTATGTGCAGATGATGTAGTACTGTATATATCAGATCCACAAAACACTGTGCCTTCAGTCCTAACAGCACTAACGGAATTTCAAAAGATTTCTGGTGTCAGAATTAATTTGAATAAAAGTGTGCTCTTTCCAGTGAATTCTCAAGCACACAATATTAGATTAGACACCCTACCTTTTACTATAGCAGATCAGTTTAAATACCTAGGGGTAAATATCACAAGTAAACTTAAAGCTCTTTATCAACAAAATTTTTCCATCTCTACGGAAAAAATTAACAAGACTTGCATAGATGGTCCACCCTTCATCTCACTTTAACTGGAAGGATTAACATTGTCAAGATGAATATCGTTCCTAAGCTTCTCTTTTATTTCAAAACATTCCAATATACATCAATATATAATTTTTAAAGAAATTAGATTCAACCATAACCTCATTTATTTGGAATTCTAAATATCCATGTATCCAAAGGGCGACCATATAAAAACCTAAAGCAGAAGGTGGCATGGCTCTACCTAACTTTCAATTTTATTACTAGGCGGTGAATTTACAAGCTATAAAAACCTGGATATTGACACAAATAGATGAACAGACACAGGCTTCGTCTGCAATAGGAATAAAATCCTGCAGCACTTCTTTATATTCTTTGCTTTGTACCCCAATAAGTACAAGTCATTGCCAATATACTAACAACACAATTGTGCTTCACTTATTCAGAATATGGAACCAATGTAGGAAGCACTTCAAGTAAGAGAAGCTTTATCTGTGGCACCACTGCACGAGAACTACCTTTTTCCACCCTCTCAAACATATGCAGTTTTTATGTCTGGAAATCATTTGGGATTAATTCACTTAGAGATCTGTACACAGACAACATCTTCACATCCTACAAACAATTACACTCCAAATTTAACTTTCCAGCAACATTTTTTTCACTACCTTTAAATTTAGAAACTTTGTTAAACAAAACCTGCCCAATTTTCTTCACCTCCCACCTACCTCTATTCTAGAAAAAATATTTATCAGTCTTGATGTCTCATACAGCATTTCTACAATATATAAAAACATTTTACAGTCCATCCCTTTCAAAGATCATAGAGGACAGTGGAAAAAGGATCTCTCACTCAACATCTCAGAAAAGGAATGGAAGGTAGCAATGCAGAGAATTCACTCAAGCTCCATATGTGCAAAACATACAATTATTCAACTTTAAATTATATATTGAACACATCTCTCTCATTTAAAATTGTCCAAAATGTTTTCAGGGCAAGATCCAACCTGTGAACGTTGAAATCAAGTTCCAGCGTCACTAGGCCACATGTTTTGGGCCTAAAGTGGAGAAGGACAAACAAACTGTGATGGCCTTTACTACACTATTGGCACATAGACTTATCTCGCTCAACTGGAAGAATCCTAACTCTCCTCTTTTAAGTCAGTGGATAACTGATGTTATTTACTATTTGAAGCTGGAAAAAAATCAAATTCACATTTAGAGGATCTGTACAAAACTTTTTCAAAACCTGGCAGGATCAAATCAATAACATTTTAGAATAAGCTTTTAAATTGAGGAAGCAGATTCTTCCCCCTCTTGTTTTCCCTTTTTTTAATTCTATTTATTTTTACTCATTTATTAATTTATTTTTATACTTATTTTTGCTAGCTTAAAGTTTTATTCTGCTGGCCTCATAGGTGGAGTTTGATTTATTTTGAACCAAGTGTTGTAAAACTTGACTTATTTGTACGGAATTTTATTTGTTTAAAAAAAAAAAAACCTGACATTGTGGTAATTTAGTCTCCTGCTCTAACTGCCCTGTCAATGGATGACTTTACTTCTCCCTCTCCATTTTACAGTGAATTGTCTGTCCTGTGAACTCAGATTACCGATGGTTAGCCATCTTCTCTTAATGCTGTTGATACAGTTACTCATCTATATTTCTGATTACGAGATGAATTCAGTGTACAAGATGGTTATGTGTTCTGTGGTGCTCGCCTCATTGCTCCTTTCTCTCAGAGTCACATGTTGGTTGCATTCACTTGTCTATGTCACCAACGATATGTGTAAAGTAAACAGTGTGTATGTGCCATCTCTTTTGGTGGCCAGGTATAGACGACATGGTTAAAGTTCATGTTAAAAACTCTCAGCTGTGCCAATATTCTCATCAGACAGCCAATTCCGTTTTCTACACCTGTTCCATTTCCACCTGAACCCTGAGAGAAACTGGTAATAGACATGGGGGGTCCATTTGAAATAGCTGTCTGGAATTATAGTTATACACGAACCCTGACTGAATATTATTGCAAGTGGCCAGAAGTTATCTTCACTGTTTCTATTTCCACTCAAAATGTCATACATTTCCTTATCTCAGTCTTACCAGATTCAGAAATCTGCATACTCTTGTGTCAGACAACACCTGTCAATTCACATCTGCAGACTCTGCAGCGTTTCTGAACGCAAGTGATATAATATTCATCACATATACATCTCTGTATACCATCTGACTTAAAACAGGGCATTGAAAGTTTGCAATGTGATCTCAAAGGCTTCATTCAGTCTCTTATCTTACAAGCAAATCCCTGGAGACCTGCACTCTCTCAGAATGTCTTATAATGTACCATTCAACACCACATGCTATTACACCACATGTTTTCCTATTCATCATAGAAAATTACAAATACATCTCAATGTCTTTCCTCATCCTCTTCACTGCAAGGCTGATGATCTTCCTTCAAGGGAAAACAAAAACTTACACTGATGCTAGATGTGGAGTTCATAGCCCTCATTTCCAAAAAGGGGACAAGGTCCATCACAGCCTGGAGAAGTTCAAAAACATATCAGTCCTTGTAATTATCTGCCAATAGATGAGATGAAATGTCATTCTCCCTCTTATCCAAGTCAAATGCACATGTGGCAAAGAATGACAAAATGGACTTACCACTCAAACCTTCATTGTCACCTATGCCTGAGGTTCTTTACAAGATACAAGAATAAAAGATTGGATGTGGCAAGAGTCTTCAAGAATAAATGAGGTGAAAAGATTCACCAAGGTACAGTAAGTCCAAGTGCAATGAGCAAATTTAACCATGCAAAGCACTTACTATCCCTCAGAAAGTCAACTCTTAGTATGGCTTGTAAGTCAATGAAGGATCAGGACCAGGAGTCAAACCACAGAGCCTCAGACCTCTTTGCTGAATCTACTCAAAGCACAAAAAGAGAAACTGAATCTGAAGTCACAGAGGATATCGAGAGGAAGCCATGGCTGAATTTACCACCAGCAACAGATCATAAATGGGCACGATTAGATGAAGACGTACATATTATACTGGATAGCAGCCTGGAAGGAGATGATACCAAGAAAATTAATGCCATGGTACAGGCTGTGTGTCAGGTATGTGGTGATGCCTTTGGCTTGAAGGAAGGTAAGACAATCAGGCTATCAGCAGGTCCCAGGAGGAGACAGTGAAAGGCTCCATAAGCTAAGGACACTCAAGCAAAAGTGTCAAAAAGCAGATGATGCAGAAAAGGAAGCCCTGAGCCAGCTAAGCTCTAAGGTAGGGCAGAGGTGGAGGACGTTGGGAGCATTCAATGATACAGAAATAATCCGGAAAAAGCAGAGAGAGGAGTAGCGACAGAGGAAAGCCTTTTACAAGAACTCCTTTCAGTTCATAGACAAACTCCTGGAAAAACCAAGAAGTGGGAAACTGGTGAGCTGTAAGGAAGAAGTAGAAGAGAAAGTAGTAGCAGCACATGGGGAACTCAGCATGGAATGCCCTCTTCGATTACCAATTTTAAACCACACACCCCTTACAACACAGCAGATTTCACCAATGAAGAAGTAAGGGCAGTAGTGGAAAAAGCTCAAGCAGGATCTGCACCAGGACTATCGGGCACCATGTATTAGATGCAGTGGTGGACCGTCAGGGCCTGTAAGGCCTTCTCTGCTGGCCTAAAAAAATATCTAAATCACAAACTGATGTTAATTATATTTTGTCCATGAATACTTATTAAATAATTCCAAATAGTCTGTCCGCTTCCTTTCATAGCTTTTCCGATGGCTGTGCTGCTTCCAGACATGTATTTTCATATTAAAGCATTTAACCAGTCACATTTCAGCCATCATTTGTTGCCAGGCAGGGTCAAAGTCAAAGAAGTCTGCCCGGAGGTCTTCACAATCCGTTCTGCAGGCCCTCTAACACAAAATGAATGTTGATTAAATTGTTGCTTCAACCAATCAGATTTTGAGTTGGTTTCACTAGGGCCCTCTGGCAGGCGTACGGCAACATCACCGTATTCAGACCCGTTGATTGGATAGAGAAGAGAGATGCTCTAAAGGAACTGTTTCATCACATCCTGGAGCATCATGACGAGTATGATGAGGACACAGTGCACTGTGCTGATGGATTTAAAGCACGTCGGGATGATTTTGAGTTTTGTTTTTTGCTTCACATATTCAATGGCATTTTTGAGTGTTCAGACGTGCTCTTTTCAATACTACAGGACAAAAAACTGGATATGCAGTTTTGTCTGGCTAGGGTAAAGGAGTTCTGTGACACTGTTGAGCGAGATAGAAGCTGATATGAGGAACTCTACGAAGCCACTGAACGCACTGCAGGCGCTCCGAGCGCACAAAGCATTTTTGATCTGTCTCGGCTAAAAACAGAACTGACTCTAATGTATGCCATGGATGATTTTGCAGGAAAATCTCCCACTGATCTCCTTGACTTCTTTCATCAGAAAAATCTGAATGAGAGCATCATGGGGCAGCTGTACACATTGGTATGTTTGGTGGTGACCATTCTCGTGTCCACTGCTTCTGTCGAGCGGACATTTTCAGCCTTAAAGCGAATTAAAACTTATGCCAGAAATACGACAGGGCAGGTTCGACTTTCAGCATTAGCTTCGATGGCGATAGAAAGGGACTTTGTGATGGAACTGAAGTGCATGGATAATCTGTACGACAGAGTAATTGAACTGTTTTTGAGGAAAGAGAGGAGGGTGGATTTTGTTTACAAATAATCCGAATTTTTGGTGAGTAAAATGTTGCAATTTTCCTAAATAATATTGCAAGTTTATGAGTTATTATTGATGTTTTTTATGTGTGTCGCGGCTGTAGCTGCAGTAGAAAGGAACTTGTTCACCCCTGGTTTGTCTATTCAATAAAGGCATTTATTGTGGCTACAGGAGTTATCTATCTGCGATGCAACGGCACTTTATACTGTATTTCTGCATATTAAGATGGTTTTTATAACCATAAATTAGTTTTTGAGGGGCGGGTTGATTCAGATGGAGCACTACTGTAGGCCTAGGTGTGAAATGCACGGTCCACCACTGATAAGACGTACAAAAACTGTCCACAGGCTCTGAGTAGGATATCTAAGCTGTTGTAGGCACTCTGCCAGTGTTCAAAGCTGATGTTCCTACTTTTTCTTTCAGAGCGATACTTTTGTTCCTAAAGAACTGAATTTGGCAGGATTGACCACTTCAGAGAAATCTCACTGCTAGATGTCAAAGGGAAAATACCCTTATTGCCACAACATGAACAATAGATGGGTCTTCATAGCACATCGTATTGAACCTCTATGAATGTCTCAAGGAAGGGACATTTTGGAGGAAGTAAAAAATGAAACTAAATTTCTGTTTATGAAGTGAAGTTATTAATAATATAATGAAATATCAATTAAAGTAATCTATCTGATTTTATAAAGCAGATTCTAACAGAGATTGTTACTTCACCATTTATTGTGATTGACACTGAAAGTGAAGCTTCTCTGTGTAGTTGCAGCAGCTCGGTTTCCACAGCCTCCTGTGACTTCACCCCTGCTGGCTCCCACATCCACTGGAGAACTTTAAGGGGCTCCAGACTGATAAGAGAGGACACGGTCATTGAGTTGACATATCACAAAAATGTTTTTTTGTTTTCTTACTCGAGGTTCACAACTGGAGTTCAGCTTCTGAGTCTATTGTTAGGTTTCTAAAAGCTCAGATGTTTGTTGACCTTCACATGGAGATCATGTCCTTTAAGTGTTCAAATGAGTGACACACCTAAGTCTGCTGTCTCCTTACTCAGCTCTTGTCATTTTTTTTATTTTAATGTGCTCTCTGTTTTGTTTCCACAGTCCTAGCCTGCTGAGAGCTCACTTGAACTTTGGTGAAAGGAGCCTTTAGAAGAAACAAACAGTCATTTAAACCACAAAACCTAAAGATGAGTGAAGACGGCTTGTGTGAGAAGTTTGAGTCAATGACCTCCAGGAAAAGAAGATCAGATGAAGACATTGCTGCTCTGTCTGGTGAGAAAAACTTGGTGACTTTCTCCTTGAATTTCAAAATCTTCATCCAGAACAGTTTTAATGGCACACACTTTATTTACAAAACCAAATTCCTTGTATGTGTGTGTTATAATTATTTTTTGGTTTATTATTTGCTTTGTGAATGTTGAGTGTGTGGACTGCTAACTTCTATCACTCAAATATATAAAGTGAATTGGAGTGTTTATCATGAAACTGCTAACTGTGTTGGATTCTTGCTGTTTGTGTTTTAATCTTTGTGACTTCACATCTGATTGTCACTGAGCAGAGCTTTTACAACTCCATAGTTGAATGTTGTTTAAATGTTCCATATGTGCTGTTAACAGTAAGTTCATGTCATATTAGTGTGCTCTTTTATTATCACTCTTTTACTTTTCTGCTCTTGGTGCTTCTGCAGTGCTCCTTAAAAGACACACATGAAACACCACAACTTTCAGATGAGAGCTACCTTTAAAAACACAGCCCTTCACAAAAGTAGACCTCAGTGTGAGTGCAGCATGACTCCGTCAAAGAGGGTCCGGAGTCGGGGGGGGCTTTGTGCTGCCTCTTTTTACAGGTAATCCACATAAGAAGAGCACGACATATCAAGCGGGATTACTTGGACATTTTAAAGCACTCTCATTTGGTTTTCCTTTCACCCGTTCTGTTTCTTTTTGTGTTACCTGTCTGTCTGTCTGTCTTTTCTATAAAATAAGGGCGACTTTTCTCAAGTTACAAATGAAGTGACTGAACTCACTACAAGTAATGCTGCACTGTAACGACTTTAAAGTATTGTTTACTGATCTTTAGGTTATCATGTTTATATAGAACATCGTATAAAAAATATATAAAGTGAATTGGAGTGTTTATCATGAAACTGCTAAGAGTAGGCTACAGTTACAGGTATGGCTAGATAAGAAATAAACTCAAAAAAATAAACACACCTACTATGAGTGTGGTGTGCTGACTAGTGAGTGTGGTGGGCCCGACTTCAGTCAAGTGTAATGTCTGACATCAGATGGTAAGCAAACCTCACTCTCAAAAATGTACTGCAGCTGAACTAAAGATTTGTAATTTAAATTCTGAAAGCCTTAATTTGCATAACCATAGCAAGTCAGGGACAGTTACAAGACCCTCTCATGATATCAGTCGTGCAGTTTGACATCCGCAGTGACTCAGTCAGACTGATCTGAGAGTCACCCTGTTGTAGGCCCGGACTCTTCTGTATATTTGCGAGAGCTGATAATCAATGTGCCCTCATCCACAAGTAAAAGACATACAATGAGACTGCAAGTAAAGAAGGAAAGAGGTGCTTGTGTTATGCTTATCACACCAGAAGAGAATGGAGAAAAGAAAAAGAAAGGACTAAGATTATTGCAGAACTTGCCATACTAAGACACCAGGCATCACATTATTGGCTTTCAGAATGTGACACATGTCACTCGCAATACTTTGGAAATGGGAAACTGTGCTAAAATGTATATGAGTTGTGTATTTTGCCATCCCCCTGCAATGTCCTGCTCAAGGTGACAAGATCCAACAACTGCAGTCGTTAGGCTTGATATAGTATGTGTTTGTATAAATAAATATATATATATATATATATATATATATATATATATATATATATATATATATATATATATATATATATATATATATATATATATATATATATATCTGTCCAAGATATGTGAGTGTATGTGTGAAAAAGGTTTCTGGACCACTGAGGTAATCCTGTATACTTGAAACAGTTGTGAGAAAGCTACATATATAGTATGGAAATGAGTTATAGAAATAAATATTGTGGCTCAGGGGGAGGCTGCACACCCGTGTTGAAGCAAAGTACTGGAGGGACTCACCTTGATGTCCTTCTCAAAGACACTGTACACAACTAGAGTGGTGATGGAGGAGACTCCAGTCCAGACAGCTAGTGGTTTATGGTCAGATATAAGCACAAGGTGAGTGCTCAAAACCGTCTACCATTGTCAACAGAATTATTAATGTCAGGCAGTTCAGAGCACCTTGTAGATTAAGATGTCATCTCTGATACCTGACACCCTCAGCAGGACTGAAGACCCAGTGGGTCTCCTTTAACTGAACCACCAGAGAGAAGAGAAGAGTAAAAACTGACAGACATACAGCAACCTGTTCAGCTCTGTTACCATCCCAACAATGAAGCAGAAGATCACCCTGAGCAGATGTGTAAGCTCCTGGCCAAACTGGGAGTGAATCCAATTGTCATTGTCATAAAAATGTTCAGTGGGTCTTGCATGTAATTCAAAATAAGCAATAAAAGGTTAACAGAAGGTGAACTGTTGCAAGAGTTCGCGCTATAGCCTTATGACCCAATCGCTGTATAAACACTTTTTTTTAATGAGTTTTAAGCACTCATTGGTTTGGAGGAAATGTTCAGAGTAGGAATAGTTGAAAAGTCCTACCGATTCAGCTGTCCTGAATCCCCCCATACACTACAGAAGACAGTTGCCAAAGGTCCAAGGGGATTGGGTTAAGACAGTCATTGCTGGTCATGGTGTGGATGACTGTTGGACAAACTAGGATGTTGTTCATCTTTAAAGGATAATTTCAACATTTTTCAAGTCAATTTTATTTCTTCACAGTCATTCTATATCTTAGTTTGCCACATTAAATTGCACTCTAAAGTGAAGCACATTTTATAAACCTGAATAAATATGTACCCCGTTCTTGCCTTTTATAATGGAGGTGAAGAGTACTGGTGTCCTAAAGTGAAAAAAAAGCCCAAAAACTTACCGAATACGTCTACTATGAAGTGGCAAAGGTTTCAGTTTAAACAAACACGACTTTTCCATTTCTGGAGAATGACTGTCACAACAATCTGCTTCATATAAATAGAACAGCCTTCTCAATGTTAGTTCAGTTGTGGACCCCGATCTTTTAAGACATGTTTTCTTTTTGCCTCTGCTTATTTTTGATATATATATATATATATATATATATATATAGATATATATATATATAGATATATATTGTGAGCAGGGGGGCTGACCGCAACCCTAGAGGATACAAGCGCTCCTCTAAAAAACATTGAAAGACTACATTCACATTGCTCTCTTACTTGCTGGGCTTACTTGCGGCTGCTCTGTCGCGCAATATGCTTCACATACTTAAAATCCCAAACAGCACCTATTGGTTTTTTGATTGTTTGCTTTTCTCTCTCTTTCTCTGACGTTCTCTGCTCCTGACTCACACTCCTTTGAAAAGGAAGATATGTTTGCATTCTTTTAATTGTGAGACGGAACTGTCATCTCTGTCTTGTCATGGAGCACAGTTTAAACTTTTGAAAAAGAGACAAATGTTCATTTGCAGTGTTTGAATAACGTTCCTGTCTCTATAACCTCCTGTGTTTCTGTGCAAATCTGTGACCCAAGCATGACAATATATATAAATATTTATATATATTGGCTGTGTAAGCCTGTGCTGTAAAAAGCACGGGTACTAGAAATTATTGAAATCATAAGAAAAAAATTGAAATGTCAAGATGTCAAATAATTTAAAGTTTCTTCGGATGTTTCCTTTTGCCAGTGTGCTCGCCTTGCTTGTGGCAGGAGGAAAAGTAAAAGGGACACTGTTTCCCGATGTGCTCGCCTTGCTTCTGTATTAACCGCTAAGTGAGTGACTCTTTCTTTTAGGTTTTGTTTTGCCGGTGTGCTCACATCGCTTGCATATCTTCGGAGTTGGAGACCTTATCCCGACTCCACTGCTCACTTCCAGGCCGGACAGACACCCACAAGCGTAGACATTTATATAAGATATATATACAGTGGAACCTCGGTTCACGAACGTCTCAGTACACGTACAAATCAGTTTACGACCAAAATTTTTGACTCTGTTCATGACCACACACTTGGTATGTGAACAAGCCAGTTTCCCTTTCGGTTTGTGTGCGCTGATGATTTCCACACGTGTTGCATTGTTCTTGGTCAGACGTGCGTGCGTGCTTTCGCTTCTAACTCTTTGTGCTCTATTTCATTTCCCTTCCGGTTCGTACGCGCCGATTACTGTATTTAAGCACGTGTTCAGCCTCTCCCTGTTCATTGTTCTCAGTCAGACATGCGTGCTTTACCTGAGAACTCTTTGTGCTCTACAGTATTTCATGTGCTTTTGCAGTTAACCATGGCTTCTAAGCACTGTAACCTCCTTTCCACTCAGTTCCTCCTCACTTCACGCCAGAATTCGACTCATGCAAGGTTAGTTTTCTTGGTGGTTTATTGTTAGTTTTTGTATTACGGATTTTTCAGATGTTCATTTTTCGTTTCGTAGCATGAATTGTTGCAATGTTACTTTTCTTGGTTGTTTATTAAGTTACGAATTTTTCAAATGTTAATTTTTTTTCCCTGCGATTGGGTTGTAAGGCTATTAGCGTGAACTCCTGCAATGTTACTTTCTTGGTTGCTTGTGGTTGGTTTTTAAATAAAGTTCGGATTTGTTCAAATGTTCCTTTTTTTCCCCTGAGCTTAAAACTCATTAAAAAAAAGTGTTTATACAGCGATCGGGTCATAAGGCTATAGTGCAGACTCTTGCAATGTTAGTTTTCTCTGTTGTTCAAGGTTTTCTCAGTGTTATTCAATGTTTTTACATTTAGTTTACTATTACGATGTGCATTCTATGGTGTAATTAACTATATTTGTGCTTAAAAATCGAAAAATATATTTACATACAGTTCGTACCGTCTGGAACGGATTAATTGTATTTAAATAAAATCCTATGGGGGAAATTGCTTCGGTTCACGACCCCAATCGGTTTACGACCAGAGTTTTGGAACAAATTATGGTCGTGAACCAAGGTTCCACTGTATATATAAAACATTTATAAGAAAATCTAAACAAAGCACACAGCAGCCTTATTGGTCTCAACTTGTTGTTTGTAATTTCATTTAAATGGCGGTGCACATGTGCCTGATTCTTATACCTCCCTGTACAATGAGCGGCGTGGCACTCTGAGCAAACCTTCGTCACACATAACACATATAACTTGTTAAAAAATAAAAATGTGATACTTGTCTCTTTTATGAAGCAATAACAGAAAGCGCTCCAACTTTCAAATTAGTTAATTACAATTAATAATCAGTCAAATCAAATCAGTTAATTACAAACTGCCTGAAGGGCCCTGAGTTGCCTTGAAAGCTGGCATATTGTAATCTGTTCAGTTAGCCAATTAAAGGGGTCATTTTACTTGACTTCTCATTGCATTCCTAATGGCTGACACAATACAACACCCTACTAAATCAGTTAACTAAGTCACATCTGAATGTTACACTATGCATACTGAAACAAGCACCAAGATGGAAAGACGAGACAAACACAGAATGGGAGATAAGGCCTGTAATGTGAGTGTTTATTTTACAACAGATCTTAGTCTTCTAACTTCTTAAAATAGGAAAGTGTTCATTTTACCACAATTAAAACACACAGAGAAACAGACTTAAAAATATAAGATTTTCTGCCATTTAGATGTTTTTAATGGTATATGTGTTTTATTTCGTGAAGATGACTGACTTAATAGCTGATTTAGACATCCTGGAAACGACATTACAGAGACCATCAAAGATGAATGGCTTACTCCCAGTTCAGTTATGGGTTTAGAAGAGTCGGGTATAGAAAACAGACAAATGGAAGAATAGACTAACATCACAGTGTGATTTACTCTGCATTGAAAGGTGCAATGAAAAATGATTTTCTGTTCACTTCATTATCCTGCTGCTTAGAGCACCTGAAATGCCAACACCACAATAGCTTGAGTGTGATTTACAGATGGTCACATGCTTCTCTAACTTTAACGCAACTTCCACATCAAGTTTGTGTTTTATAAATCCCAAATACTGTTTAAGAAATGGCTTACGCAAATCTGAAAATGTGAATCTGAAAACACGTGAGAGAGACAGAGACCCCATTTGACTCCTGAACACTTTTACCTTTAAATGATCTTCTAGTTTATTACTAATATAAATTTGTAGCTAACTAAAGTTGTACCACTAAATGGCGAGTGGCAGACTTGTTAGTGCCCTTTAGTCCCTCATATGCTGGATTCATTAAGCCAACAACAACAAGGTGACTTTAAAAATCACCTAACATACAAAAGCAGCACTACGGTCAATTGTCTAAAGAACGGGGGGCTTGTTCTTCAAGTATTCCAAACTTATTATGAAAATGACTACAAAAGCCAACTCTGCCAATTGTGCCTCATCTTCACCACTGCTGAGTGTGCATTTTCATTGGCTGAGAGATAACATGAAAAATAGGAGGACAAGCGGGTTGGATGCATCAGCATCACATGACATTGAACTGCACTCACTGCACTCTTCAAATGTGGAAACAGCCAACCAGCAGCACCTCCATAATTAAATATAAACTGACAGGCAGATCCTGTGACGTCGCTATTTCAGTTCAGTTCAGTTTATTTTGTAATGTGCTCTTCACCAAGTACAGGCTCAGAGTGCTGTAATGAGTTCACAGGTTAAACACAATTACAAACTTCACAAAATCATGATGCACACACATACACTGATGAAAGAATTGGGGTGTTAAAGTTGGAAATAAAAAACATTTACTGCTGGAGCAAAAGTTGGTTGTGATGTGTGCCAGTAGCTCTACTCCTGTTTAGGACAAGTTGGCATTGTCCCATTTGGCTTGGTATTCTGTGACACACAAGGCCTGATAATTCATCAGAATAGAAGAGGAGCAGAAAGCCGACTGCACTATCACTACCTGAACAGTAAAATGAAGGGCAAAACTGCGGCTCTACCAACATTGTGGTCATCTGAGTCATCTGAGAATGAAGACATAATTCAAGGATCAGCTGACATGTCTGTGGAGACACCTTCACACAACAAGGAACCCAAAAGGACATTCGTGTTTTAGGCTTGAAACCCCAAACTGAACTCTGGTTAAATCTGATAGACAAAATAAAGCACCAGATCTGTAACTGGAAAAGATTTTGATTCAATTTGATCACCAGAGGCTGTTGTTTCCCTTACAGTCAGGTATGAGCATTTTTTTTGGAGCAGGAAGCTGACCACACTATGGTGACCAAGACAGCTGTGATCTCTGAGCTTTGGAGATCAGAGCTCATTCAGTGTGTCGAAGATCCACTCCTCCGAACCTGAGCTTTGTGGTCAGTGATTGAGAGCCTTCTTAATCACCTTGTTGAATTGGTGGCCCCCTCTTGAAGTGATATTACTAACCGAGCACACCACACTGGCCATCAGAGAGTTGTAGAACATGTAAAGGATGTCACTACTCATAATAAAGGAGCAGAGTCTGCTCAGTAAAAAGTGTCTGCTCTGCCCTTTCTTATATACAGCAGCTCCACTGTGTTATGAGACCAGTCCAGCCTGTCATTGATGCTATTCCGTCATATTTACTGTGTGAACAGATGAGCCCACTAGTTAGGACTGAAAGAGGTGGTCATGTCGGACTGAATTCTCATTCCTGAGCCTCCAACCTGCATCTCTGAATTTTCATCTTTTCTCTTTCCATTTCAGGTTTAAAACACAAGTTTCCTAGAGTAATACAAACCTTCTCTCATGAGGACCTCCTCAAGGTCACAGAGTACTACAAGCCCTACCTGGCTTATGTGATTGAGTATGACATCACGAGTATCCTGCAGAACCTGGCCACCAAGAACATCCTCACCAACGATGAGGCCAAGGTAGGTGGGTCTCCCTGTCAGTACAAGGCACAGAGAACTTAGCAGAGATGGTAAGCTCAGGGGAATCATCTGAGACAGCCTGACTGTTCATAGCAGGTCTTTCTTTTATTGTGAGGTCATCAGACCCTACTGACCACTCTGTTCTGCTCCCCCAGTGGTCTTTTTTAAAGTGGCCCTCTTGTCACCCACTTGTCTTTCAGAGATTCAAAGCCAAAGAAGAGGGTCAGGGGCGGTCAGGTGTGGAGTCCTTCATCAGTGACATAATGAAGATGGAGAGTGGGGTGCTGGTGGGCCTGTGGGAGGCGCTGGCTGAAGAACTTGAGAGATTTCCATCACCAAACCTGACAATAATACTGGAGGAGGTCACAGAGGGCGGTAAGTTAATGGGGTCTTGAGAGTTAGCAAAACAATGAATGTGTAGAAATCACAAAAGGAAACAAAGTGAGAGACACAGGAACACAAAACACAACATTAATGTCTGTAGGCCACTGGACACACATGGCTGTCAGGTCTGTCACTTACACCGAGACGCCTGATTGTTGGCCATCAATGCCAACACTTCCTCCAGTTCCCCTCAATTTCTCTTTTAAGTTTTTATTAAAGTCTTCAAAGGGGTCAGTGGTCCTACCATATTTTGGTAACTGGTGTGCTACTGTCACCTATGTGCCACCTGTCATGACCGCACATTTGACTGACATGTCACCCTTTCTACACTTTATAAGCCTACACCTACAGCCCACCAGGATGATCAGTAATAATATTTTCTTTTTCTTTACTTTAACAGGAAGCCACAGATTCTGTTGTTTTTTGATGCCACTGATGTCGCTGTGTGTAAATGTTAGCTTTAGATGCCCCCAGATGTCCACACTCATGCTCATCATGTTTGTTTTTTCAGACGTCTCCCCCTCAGATCCCCATGAAGCTTGTTGTTCCCCTGAGGTCTCAGTAAAGAGTCCCTGCTCTCCACATTGTCTCCTGCTCTCCGCAGCATGATAAATACACAATATGTCTGCTGTTCCTAATACTGGCTGGTGTGTCATTTTCTTGGTCTTCTTTCCTGGACAGTTAATTGCAGACTCCCAGTATGGACACATATTGGTGATTTGTTCTTTCTTTTAGACGTTAAGTCTTTATTGTGGCCAGACAAAGTGCACCTTCATTTTTGATATTTTTCTGATTCTATACCTCACTGTGTACTTCTGTATACTTTTGTTAATCTTCCTCTTTACTGCTGTAACTGACTCTTCTTATTTCACCAGGACCAGACCTCTTGATGAACATTCAGGCCAGTCTCCAGCCCGCTCCCATTGACGCTAGTATTAAAGGTGAGCCACTGGTCTTGTGACTCTGCTCCTCAGTTATTACAATTGTGATGAGATCAGGCCATTCATCTCAAAAACCTCATTAATCTTATTCAATACTTTTCAAAATAACTGTCAGCTTTTGAAGGGTCCTATAGTCCACACTTTTTCCTTGTGTCTGTTGTTCTCTTTCTGGAGAAAAATGTTAACATCTGTGTGATCCATCTAATATAATAAAGTGCATCCACCATAGAAATTACTTACATAACGTTAAAAACGTAATTTATTACATCTTCATCTGCCTCTGTTTAAGCTGAAAAGGTTCAACTCCTTCAGTCTCTCCTCATAGTGCAGACTTCTCAGTCCTAAATCAGCCTTGTTGATCTTCTCTGGACTTTCTTTACTGCTGCAACAGACTTTATGTGCCCAAAGATCAAAACTGCACACAACACTCCAGATGAGGCCTCACATGGGGGCACTATATATAACTTGGCATCCTGCTAGCCTTATTCATGGCTTCTGTCCACTGTCTTGATGTAATAATGATCATTTTACTACAATTCCCAGGCCTTGCCAGTGTCTGATCATTTATTTTATATTAAAAAGATCATCACCCCCAACACTGACCCCTGAGGGACACCACTGTTAATGTGATCAAGTTCTGATAAGGTTCCTCTCCTCAGATCTCTTTGCTTCTTGTGCTTGAATCAATTCTGTACCCATAGTCAGACTGTGCTTTTTATTCTTTTACACGTATCTTGTCTGCTTTTGTTGCTTCCTCTTATAATTTCACCTCAATAGTGAGACATGATCTCGTCATCTAAACCCACGCTGACTTTTCACTGGCACTCCTGTTCCTCACATGTGCTGCTGTGATCCAGTGATCCAAAGGACTTCAGTTGCTCATACATCATGAAGATCTCTGAGAGGCTGATACTAAAACAGCTCTAACTTCTGATTTCAGAACATCTCATTCTTCTGCAGTTTGCCTATCAGACACATGTAGGTGTTGAGGATGCTCTGATCTCCATGCTCCACAGAGTCTACTCCCACTTGGACAAAGCTGGCATCACAGTCAGCATAATATTCTTTGATTTATCCGGTATCTTTAATACCATTTTTTTCATTGATTGGAGAAAAAGCTCAAGACTTTGCATCTTGATGCTGCCACAATCTCCTGGATCACAGACTACCTGACAAATAGACAACAGTTTGTGAGGCGGAGGGACTGTGTGTCAGAAATGGTGGTGTGAAACACTGGAGTACCTCAGTGAGCTGTTCTGTCTCCCTTCCTGTTTACTTTTGCCACATACAGAAATTCTCAGATGACTCCTCCATCACAGGCTGCATTACTAACAGAAACGAGTCGGAGTACAGGAGGCTTGTGGAGGACCTTGTCATGTGGTAAAAGAAGAAACCACATGTAGCTCAGATTATTTAAGTTGAGTTACAGTCACTCGTTACGTCTATAAACTCCTGTCCTTGTCCTCCACTATTTGCAGGGTTAGCCCATTTAATGTTCAGGTAATTAATGTCTCCCATGACTGTAAATTCCCCCTTTAAAATTGTCTTTTTAATATTCTAAAAGGATGTAAATTGAAATTATTGATGTCATTAGGTGGTCTGTAACACACTCCAAATATGATGCCTTGATCCCTAATGCTGTCTCATTGTACCAAACATCCTCACTAAGCTGTAGCTCACCATCTAATTGAAGACGCCTTACATTTAAATTGTGTTTTATATACATGGTGGCCCCCACGCCTTTGTAATCAACATCTTTCATGAAGAAGGGGCCTGAGTTTCCTCATAAGTTGCATATTGTAATCTTTCTAGTCAGCCAATAAAGAGGTCATTTTGCTTAACTTCTCACTACTGCTATCTTCTTCTATAATACGCTACCGTGGCTATTCGTTTGTCTGTCCAGGATTTTAAATCACCTGCAGCTCGCAAACCGTTTGACTTATTGACCTGAAATTTGGTACACATACACTACGTGGCATCTACTATCTGCTTTCGGGTGATGATTGACCTCCAAGGTTATTCCTATTTTTATTTTTATTTTATTTTATTGTAGAATCAACTCACAGCAGCAGCCAGCAGGGCAGCCATGAGGCGCATGTGTACGGGCGCCATTTTCAATTCCTACCACCTTTGCCGTCACTTCCCCTACCTTGTCATATCTTAAATCATTCTTGAGGCAGACTGAAGTGCCAGCTTAAGTGAAAAATTAAGGAAAATGTACTAAGGAATTGCAACACAAACACTGACTTAATCAATTTTAACGAGAAATGATGCCAGCGAAAGAAGAGAAGAAGCGGGCCGCTAGTGTGGAGAAAAGAAGAGCTGCTCAGGAATCAACAAGCGCATCAACCTCTGAGCAAAAGAATGATAAACGTAGAGAGAAAGAGGATGAAAACTAGGAATGCTCAAGTCAAGTGGATTCACTGCACGTTACTGGTAATATAATAAATGCAGTGGATTCCAGGCATATTCAGACCCCTTCACTTTCTGCTCATTTTATTTTCTTATGGATTTAATTTGAAATGGATAAATTGGCCATTTCTGCCCTTCATTGTACATTCAACAACCCTTAACGAGAAAGTGACTATTAGTGATTTTTAAAAGGTTTGCAAAAAAATATTCAAAATCAAAAACTTAAACCTTTCATTCCTAGAAGTCTTTAGACCCTTTGCTGTGACACACCAAATTGTGCTCAGGTGTCTCTTATTTGCTTTCATTCTTCTTGAGATGTTTCAAGAACTTGATTAGAGTCCACCTGTGGCCCCCTGAATTGATTGAATGGCCTTCAAAAAGGCACACGTGTCTCTGTGTATAGGAGATTCAACAATTCACACTACATGTCAGGACAAAAACCAAGCAATAAAGTACAAGGAACTCTCTGTACAATCAAGTTGTGGTGAAACATGGAATGAAGCAAAGGGATAAAACCATTTGTAAAGCTCTGAGTGTTCAGAGGAGCTCAGTGGCCACACTTACTGTGTAATGGAAGAAGTCTAAAAACATCTGGGGCCTCATGCATAACGCTGTGTGTAGAATTCACACTAAAATATAGCGAACGGATAAAAGTGGAAATGTGCGTATGCTCAAAAAATGCAGATGCTTAAATTTGTGTGAATGCCAACTTGCACGTTCTTCCGCTACATAACAACAACAAAAACAACATTTTTTTATATAGCACATTTTCATACAAAAAGTAGCTCAAAGTGCTTTACATAATGAAGAGAAGAAAAATAAAAGACAAAATAAGAAATTAAAATAAGACAACATTAGTTAACATAGAAAAGGAGTAAGGTCCGATGGCCAGGGTGGACAGAAAAAACAAAAAAAACTCCAGAAGGCTGGAGAAAAAAATAAAATCTGTAGGGGTTCCAGGCCACGAGACCGCCCAGTCCCCTCTGGGCATTCTACCTAACAAAAATGAGATAGTCCTCTTTGTAGTTAGGGTTCTCACGGAGTCACTTGATGGTGATGGTCATACAGACTTCTGGCTTTTAATCCATCCATCGTTGTTGGAACATCATAAATCCCGGTCAGTGTGAAAAGTAACGCATGTGCACATGCCTGCTGCCTCACTCCAAACTCCTCGCAGAATCACGCCTCCTTGAATATGCAGATCAATATAAATAGCCCTTAAGCTCAGCCTTCTGTGAAAAGACAATGGCAAAAGCATAGGAGGGAAATAGAATAATTTCAGTGAATACCAAGTGGATGCAAAGAAAACGTACTATTTGTTTGTTTAAACAGTGATATAAACAACAAATTGAAATTGATCGAGTGACATAGAATGGTGGAGAAACTTGAAAGCTCAAGTTCATAAAGTCGCACAGTGCCCAAAATAAAAAAGAACTGGTCAGATATCGAAGTCGTTGTGAAAAGGCGAGTCGTAGCCCATCGTCTGAGTGTCATATGAAAGCTTATTAGAGTACAGAGGAAAAAAAATAGGGACGCAGTGGGGAAAAAAGCTCAAAATATCAACTTTAATCTCGAAATTTCCACTTTAATTACGTAGTTTATTTTGTCATTAAAGTAGAACATTATAAACTTCATCTTTAAATCATTTAATTTACTATTTTCTCAGATCCCATAGTAACTAAAGTAGCACGTTAAATGCTTTCTTTTGTATTTGATCTTTTATGTCCTCTATGTGTGTGAATCACTATGTGCTCCTTAAACGGGCTTCCTCTTCCTCCGACAGGACACAGAATCGATTACATTTGTGATATTACAGCTCTCTGAATAATTGATATATATATTTGATAGCATTTTCATGATCATAGGAGTTAAAGAATGTTATTAAACATGGGGACACAGTGGCACAGTGGTTGTGATGAGCTGGTGTCCTGTCCAGTGATTGTTCCTGCCTCACGCAAGACGCTTTTCAATTTATTGCAGTAAATGTACTAACTCCCAATTCCTGTCCTTGCTTTTCTTTCTTCAAGTAACCACAATCAACTCTGTAATAAACGTTAAGCCATTTGTAACCTTAGAAAGGCGATTCTTCAAAACTTTTAAGGAACATTGAAATATCTTTGTAGTACATGTTTAATTATTCTATCCATCTATCCTTTCAGTGTTGCGTCAGCACCAGCAAGAATACAGCTCCAGGCAGGAACAATCCCTGAACTAGCTAGCACTGCGCCACCGTGCCCTGACATGTTTATTTATTAACAACTAGCAAAATAACCACGCTTCGCAGCGGAGAAGTAGTGTGTTAAAGAGGTTATGTAAACATATATATATACATATACATATACATATATACATATATATACATATCTACATATACACATATCTACATATATATACACATACATATACACACATACATACACACACACATATACATATACACATACATACATAGTGCGTTGTAACACGGGCTGTGATTGTTACATGGGAGGGAGACGACAAATCACAGCTTGATTGGTGCTTTGACGGATGCCCAGATCCCACAGTATGTCCCCTTAGGAGAGGCGTTAGGCAAGTGTAATTGAATAGCGGTGCTGCAAGTTTAGCTTTACACCTGTTTTTAAGGCTTATTGACTGAAAGGGGCTTTCATGAAAAAACTTAGGGCTTTGCTACAGGATACACCCTCCACAAGTTAAGGAAGTAAAAATAAAGGTATATATTTCTGTTTTATTTAAAGCTTTTAAGTTTGTATGCGGGCAGTATGGTGGTGCAGTGAAAGGTGCCAGTTAGGAGACCCGGGTTCGCTTCCCTGCGTGGAGTTTGCATGTTCTCCCCGTGTCTGTCTGGGTTTCCTCCGGGTACTCCGGTTTCCTCCCACAGTCCAAAGACATGCAGGTTAGGTGCATTGGCGATTCTAAATTGTCCGTGGTGTGTGGGTGTGTGTGGGTGTGTGCGCCCTGCGATGGGCTGGCACCTTGCCCGGGATTTGTTTCCTGCCTTGTGCCCTGTGTTGGCAGGGATTGGCTCCTGTATTTAGGATATAGCGGGTTGGATAATGGATGGATGGACATTTGTATGCATAGCCCCATTTGCCCGTTTTCGTTTTTTTTTATTCTTCAGTAATATTTCAGCAAACCCGGAGCTTGTCAGTTCAAATTGTGGTACTGACACCACTGTGTGACCCTGAGGAAGTCACTTCACCTGCCTGTGCTGCAAAAAACAAAAGTAATGTAACAAATTGTACCTCAGCTGTTGCAAGTTGCTGGAATAAAGGCATAAGTCAAATAGATAAATATGTATTATACACATAGGAACTATTCATTTATTTTCAGTTAAGTCATCTGCAGCAAACCTTTATAAATGAGGGTTTCTTCTTTTTAGATAGTGCAAACTGTTTCTTCTTCATTGAGGTTTTCTCTTGGAGAGCTTTTTTCATTTCATTGAAAATTAAAGCAGCAGCTGCCAAAATATGTAGCTTTCTTATTAATTTTTCAACATTGTGTAAAATAACTATAAAGTAACATAAAAGGTTTAAATACTCGTTATCCTTTTACACTAAAATATTACTAAAGAGATACAAAAAAAGTAAAATGCATATGTTGTTTTTCTTTAAGGAGATTAAATATTACTGAAGAAAAAAAAAAAACCTAAAACAGCCAAATGGGGCTATGCATACGAACTTAAAAGGTTTAAATAAAACAGAAATATATACCTTTTATTTTTACTTCCTTAACTTGTGGAGGGTGTATCCTGTAGCAAAGCCCTAAGTTTTTTTGTGAAAGCCCGTTTCAGTCAATAAGTCTTAAAAACAGGTGTAAAGATATTGACAATAAGCTACACAAACCCACCAAGACATGGAATCGTTTAAAGTCGAAAGACACTATCCGATACTATTAGTTAACGATTAACACATTTCTATATGTATTGTAAGCATACAATACAACTGATAATATGTTGCGATTATTTATCTGGTGTACCGACATTTTTGCGCGTTTAACGGCTGAAATCTAACGTGGTTTGTGCCCTTCAGAATGAAAACAGTTTGCGTTTACCTGTTTAATAAAAGGCGAGCTTTTAAGTCTGAGAAATCACTCCGTAAATGCACACGTTTAATTCTTTATCACTTCAAACAACTGAACTATCCAGAACATTTCAGGCATACATCCAGCATTCAAACTATGTATAAAAAGCACAACTGTTAAAGGAATTCAGCATTTCTTAATTGAAAATGTTCCTTTAATCCTCAACATGTCTCAATGAGTCGTTCTGGTGGTTTTACTTGACATTTTGATATTCTGGTTAATTGTGTTAGCAGTTGAGATGTTCTTTCCTGATTTATACTTGTTTTCTCGTTAATATTTGTTTCGCTGGTGTTAGTGTTCTGATTAGAGGTTATTGGTCCTTTGATGTCTTGACGGTTTCTTCTTAGAACAGCTCCTATTACGCAATTCCGTCACATACTGCTCTATTGTTTCTCCGCTTTTCTGGAAACATGTAAAAAAACTTGTGCCGCTCAAACGTCACATTGCGCTTTGGGTTGCAATACGTTTCGAATTTTTCAACTATTTTGTTCAATTTCATATTGTCTCCATCTTCTTCAAACTAAAAATTGTTATACACCTCTAGCGCCTCTTCGCCAATTACATGTAGAAGCATAGACGCTTTCATTTTTTCACTTTTCCTATCTGCTTCAATCGCAGCAAGATACAACTCGAACCTCTGTTTAAATCTTTTCCAATTTTCAGCTACATTTCCCTTTAACTGGAGATTTGGTGGGGGCTGTAATCCTAACATATTTTTTTTTTCTCTTTTGCTAGAATGTCTTAGCGCTTTCTGATCACGTTTTCGGGTTACTCACAGACACGAGACTCATTCAAAAGCTGAACCTCTTCTTCACATTCCTCTTCCAATCCGCCACTTCTGACACCATGTAGTGATCTTGTTAGGTTCGTAGTTTAATCAATACACAGGATTGAAAGATATAATAACTGTTTAATAGACAGACTTTAGAGACATTTACTGTACAAGTTACTAATCGTTCTTTAGTTCACACCCATTCTCTTACTTGCATCGGCATTCACAGGCATTACTAATCCTTCTGTAAGTATCCCTTAATAGACCTTACTAATCAACTATCATTACAAAATCCAACGTGGTTTGTGCCCTTCAGAATGAAAACAGTTAGCATTTACCTTTTTAATAAAAGCTTTTAAGCCTGAGAAATCACCCCGTAAATGCTCACATTTAATTGCACATGTGTTAATATGTATGCTTACACGGTATTAAAAGACACTCAAAAATTAACGTCATTTACCTTCGTTCCCGCGTTTGACTCGTGCTGTAAATCTCTTCCTTGTTTTTAGTTCAAGTGATTACGTAGGAGGTGTGATGACGCGATACGTGACTCCGCCTCCTCCATTAGAGTATATGGACAAAAAACAGGTTCCAGTTATGACCATTACACGTAGAATTTCGAAATGAAACCTGCCTAATTTTTGTAAGTAAGCTGTAAGGAATGAGCCTGCCAAATTTCAGCCTTCTACCTACACGGGAAGTTGGAGAATTAGTGATGAGTCAGTCAGTGAGGGCTTTGCCTTTTATTAGTATAGATACAGATTATTTAAATGATGTTAACATTTTATCTGTATAATGTAATAAACATATTTTGCTGCATTTCATCATATGTAAATACTTGCTTTATAAAGTGGCTCAGGTTGTGCAATATTATAACTGTAACGCTAGTTTACAGTGAGGTAATTGTACTAATAAGTACAAACAGTTCTACAAGGAGAACTTGATGGATTGAATGAGTTCTTGGGATGAAACTGTTTCTGAACCGCGAGGTCCGTACAGGAAAGGTTCTGAAGCGTTTGCCATGTGAGAGCAGTTCAATAGACAGCATGGCTGAGGCAGCATGTGCTTAATGCTGTATACTGATAATTCTCTTTCTGATCAGCTGCTGTAGAGCTGTGATTCCACACTCGATTACAGTGATATAAATACTCTAAGTGGTGCATTGAGAGAAACAACGCTAAAGTAGCTATGGTATTTGGAATACTTTGGCCATTCTGTAGACCATTATATTGTTACTGGTTAATTACAATCAGATGCCTTAACCCTTTAACCGCCAACTCCCTAAATATTCCCCACGCCAGGCGAAATCTGAACAATTTTCGTTTTTTTACTTTTTTACATTTTGTTTACATTTTTTACATTTATTCAAGCAGTATTGACCACTAAATGTTGTGCAAGTTCTAGAAATGGGCAAACACATAATAAAACACAAAATGTACCTTTTCTCAGGCTTCCACAACAATAAACTTTCATCAACTGCAACTGACGGTCCTGGCATGTAGGGCAACTGAAATGCTTCAAATAAATGGTCAATCAAAGGATGTAGCTTAAACAAGCGGTCGCGGTTTGGATCTTTCTTATCTGGCTCATTTCTGTTGTCATTCAAATGAAAGAATTTCAGCAGCAAAGAGAATCGGTTACGTGTCATGATAGCTGCAAAAATAGGTGTTGCATACATAGGATCTGTAGACCAGTACATCTCAATATCTGGTTTTCTGATTATTCCCATCAACATCAAAATCCCAATGAATTTTTTCATTTCGTTTTCATCAGTGTCTACCCAAGCACGAACACGGGAATGTGGAGGTAAATTGGGATTTTTCTCAATAAACTGTGCTGCATACAGATTTGTCTGATGTCAAAAATGTCTGATCAAATCAGGTGACACAAACAGCTCATAAAACTGCTCAGCAGTGTTATTGTTTACATCAACAGTAAAGCCACACGTTGCCTCAAACGGATGCAGAAAAGGTAGTTCACCTCGGGCAGCAGTCCAGTTGAGATGCTAGGGATACACCCACTCATCGCCGTCATCCGATGCACCGTCATTCACAGTATCATGCAGCGTACGTTGCTGATCATCATTGTCGCTAAAATCTTCTTCAGAACTGCTACAATCATGATCAGAATTATTGTCCAAAATTGCCTGCAAAACCTCACTTGAAGTCAGTTTACGTTTCGCCATATTCACAGCTTTCACTTTCGAATCACATCACGTGATCGGCCAATACAAGCGCAGAGTTGTCGAAATACAACGTAGTAATAATACCCACGCCAAACTGTCAGTTATACTACGCGCCAGGCATTCACATAACCACAGGCAAATGTGCCGGATAATTCCGGCAGTAAGGCGTCAGCATTAAAGCTACGATGCCAGATATATCCGGCAGAGGGCGGTTAAGGGGTTAAACTAATAAATAATATTTGGTTAATTTCAGTGTATATGATAAAGCCATATCAGGGATGTGGATCTAAAAATGAAAGGAAAGCCACACTGGAACAAAAGCAATGCTTTGACGATGGGTGCCGCCAGTTTGCAAAACTGAGCAGATAACTTGTGTATGCCAAGCATTTAGCTGGCGTGAAAATTTTTGTGGCTTTACGCCAAGTTTAGGTTTTATACACTTCACAATTTGAGCGTGGAAATGGGAGTACGCAACATTTTTGTTGTGTATGCACCATTTATACATGAGGCCCCAGGACTCTTCATGGAGACTTTTCTATCCATCCACAATGAGTAACTGGGCTGGAAGGGCCTTGGTCAAGGAGGTGACCAACAACCCAACAATCACTCTTAGAACTTCAGAAGTCTTCTGTTGAGATGGGAGAACCTGCCAGAAGTATATCCATCTCAGCAGCACTCCATCAATCAGGATTATTTTGGAGATTTGATAGATGGAAGCCCCTGTTAAGCAAAAGGCATATAAAGAACTCTGAGAGCGTGAGGAAAAATAATCTCTGGTCTGGAGAGACAAAAACTGAACTCTTTGAGCAGAACTCCAAGCACTTTGTCTGGTAAAGACCAGGCACTGCTCCTTAGCTGTCTAAAACAATCCTACGGTGAAGGTTGGTGGTGACAGCATCTTGCTATGGGGGTACAGGGACAGGGAGACTGGCCAGAATTGAGAGGATAAGGAATGCAGACAAATCCAGAGAGGCCAATGAAGAAAATCTGCTGCAGAGATCACTCCACCTGAGACTGGGGTGACATTTCAGTGCATAAAGTCCACAATACTAGAGTGGTTTCTGGACAAGTTTCTGAGTACCCTTGAGTGGGCCAACCAAACCTCAGTCGGGTGTAACACCCCATAGAACATGTGTGGAGAGACCTGAATATGGCAGTTTACAGACAGTTACCATCTAATCTAATGGAGTTTGAGAGGATCTACCAGGAATAATGTGATAAACTCAACAAATCCAGGTGTGCAAAGCTTATTGAGACTTAGCAAGAAGATTTGAAGCTGGAAATGCTGCCAAAGGGGCTTCTTCAAAGTATTTAGTTAAGTGGCTAAACATTTGTATTAATGAGAAATTACACTTTTCTGAAAACATGTTTTCACTTTGTCATTATGGGTTATTCAGTGTTGATGGATAGGCAGAAATGTCAAATGTATCTATTTAAAATTAACTCGGTAACATAGTAAAATTTGCAGAAAGGGATGGAGTCAGAATACTTTCTCAGCCCACTGTTTGTTCAGTTACACAGAACTACTCATACAGTTTATTATTTTTTTCATTGCATTTAAGGCCAGTGATTTAAATGTATTACTCAATTACATAGAAACTTCTGAATTGTTTCTGTATTTGTTTTTACACTGTTGTGGGTATCCATTTATGTGAAACCAGGCCTGTCCTAACCTCCCTGCTACCCTCTGCCCTCACGCTCATCTTTATCTACTTAAATGTCCCACCTAACACCTCCACACACCCCACATTGGTGTCCCTCCTGATCAAATGCATCTTATCAAGGCATCCCAATGCCCCATAAACCTGTGCCCTTCTATCCTACCTCAAGATGAGCCATGTGTTTAAACTTTCTAATCCCCTCAGTCTTATATGGACTGAAAAGTCAGAGCTTCAGAGAAGACCACCATGTCAGTTCCACTCCTCAGTTTGGCACTTAACTCCTTGATTATCAAAGTGTCATTCTGCCCACACATTTGTCTTCTGTTCCAGTATGGCCAATGAGAAATAAATCCACCCCAACCCTTGCCAGCAGACTGTTCACCCTTCCAAGGAGGTATCCCAACTGTCCATCAGGTATGCAGCACACCCTACAAGAGTCTGACCACACAAGAACACAAACCTAAATCTCAATCCCTCTATTGACTGAGTCCTGTACTCTCACTGCTTTTGTCTTTCTGGGGTGACTGGTTTTCAAGTGACCCGCTGGGGCTCCTCCACCACAGACTTATCAGAGTCAACATTAAGCTCCACAAAGACCTGAAAATGGTTGGTAACCTCCAACTCTGGGTTGGAGCCCTTGGCCTGTGTGCACCTGTAGCTTTGTGTGTACTGCATGTCCAACAATGACACACCTGTTTCTACCTGTCTGCTAGAGGTCTCCTCTCAGGTTCATGCTATCCCAGTGAAAGACACCTGGGCAATATCTGTAATCTCCTACTGCACCACAGGTTAGCCACCTTTTCAAGTTCAGTGATCCTGACTGCAAGGTGCTGGATCATCTGGCATCTCCAAACATCAAAGTCAGCCTCCAAAAGTCCTTTTTTATTTCCTTTTTCACAAGTTCTCTTTATCACTTTCAGGTCTCCATGAGACACACAGAGGTGGAGTGTCTGAATCCACAAAAACTCTAGAGGATCAGGATTCTCCTGGAGATCCACACACCAGAGCTGTGGGCTTTGAGACACGATACACAGAGCTGATGATCATCAAACAGTTCAAAAGAACCTACAGTGAGAGGCACCATGAACTTGAGAAGATGGGGATAACTCATGCAAAGCTGATAGAGAAGCGGACAAAAGAGAAATGTGAGCGAATCTGGACTGAGCAGCTTTTTAGGAGGAGTCCAGGAAGTGAGACAGACCCTCACATTGTAGTGGTCAGTGGAGTGGCTGGAATTGGGAAGACTACCATGGTCCAGAAGATCATGTTTGACTGGGCCAGAGGCACTCAGTGCCAGAGGTTTGCTTTTGTGTTTCTGTTTAAATTCAGGGAGCTCAATCTACTAGACACAGAGACAGAGCCACAGATGCCTCTGACCAGGCTGATTGAAAGGCACTATAAATATCTCAATGACGTGAGACTGAGGGAAATCCTTCAGAAACCCAAATCTCTGCTCTTTATATTTGATGGACTGGATGAGTACAAACACAAACTGGACTTTACACCCAGGAAACTCCCCTCAGACCCAGTTGAGAGCTTCCCTGTCCACATCTTGGTCTCCAATCTGATCAGAGGGACATTACTGAAGGACTGTACAGTCCTGATAACAACCAGACCAACAGCCCTGGAGTCCCTGGACATGAAGAGAGTTGATCGATTTGCAGAGATCCTGGGTTTCTTCCCTGAACAAAGGCTGATGTACTTTAAGAAGTTCTTTGGTGATGCTGATCAGGGCTCTGAGGCTTTTCAGTATGTGGAGGAGAACACCATCCTGTACACCATGTGCTTCAACCCCTCATACTGCTGGATTATCTGCTCCGTGCTGAAGAGCCACTTCATGACACCTGATGAAGAGCGAGGAGCTGCCCCCAGAACTGTCACTGAGCTCTTTGTGATGTTCCTTCACAACATTCTCACCAATCATAAACGAGAAGCCAAGAACCAGCGAGAGATTCTGATCAAACTGGGAAAGATGGCTTATTATGGGGTGGCTAACAAGACTCTTGTGTTTTATGACAAGTTTGAGATGTCCACCTTTGGTCTCCGGCCAGTCCTGTCCTCTCCATTTCTCTCAGGGTTCCTCAAAGAAATCCTTCAGAGAGAAAGCACTCTGGAGCACACGACGTACACATTCTACCACCTCACCATACAGGAGTTCATGGCCGCCTGCTCCTTCTACCTCAATCCATCAGGTGGCATTGAGGAGCTGCTTGAGAAGTTGGACTCTTGTAAAGATGGCCGGTTTGAGATTCTCACTCGATTCCTGGCAGGACTGGCCAGAGATTCTGTATTTAAAACACTGGGGGGAGTCATGGGGGAGTTTAAGGTGAAGACAGCAAAGAAGATACTGGAGTGGGTGAAGAAAAAAGCTGAAGAGGTGCTACTGAGACGAGATAAAAGTGAAGCTCTGCGATTGTGTCAGTGGCTCTATGAGACTCAGAATAAGAAATTAATTAGAGATGCCATTGGGAAGGATTTAAAGATGGACTTTAGTAGGATAACTTTAACTCCTCTGGACTGTGCTGTGCTGGGCTCTGTCATCAGCTGCTGTGGAGAACTTGAGGAGCTCAACATGACAAACACACCACTGACCTTAGAGTGCATCATGAGACTGGCGCCAGGACTCACCTGCTGCAGACGTGTCAAGTGAGTAATAAAACATCAATGAGTTTAGTGTGACTGTCTGTGGACTCAGAGGGGTGACATTAGTGTGTCCATCAGGGGGTGTCAGGACTACAAATAGACGAGGGTCCATGTGAGAACATACACTGCTGTGTGTCACAGTGCCGCGTGAAAGACACAACAGCTGCTAAATAACAACAGAAATCAAATAATTATTTATACTCAGCTTGTTTGTTTGAATGAATCTTTCAACACAGAAATTCACTATCAGACCCTTTTTGTTGAGAAATGAGAAAAATACAACTGATTAGAAAGTTCTAGAAAAGTCATTTCCATGTTATTGTTAGATATGTCTGTGCATTGAAAGCCTGTTTTGTAATTTTTGCAGTGTGTTATTTTTAAAACAATTTTTATTAATAGCTGCAGGAATTAAAAACTTTAATCACAATAAGTAAGTTTTTAAATCTGTATAGCATGTTCAGTTTTGTCTAAAGAAGCTCTCAGGTAATAATGAGACTCTCCTTCATCGTGGAGGATATGAAAGATCAAACTCCTCAGTGTCCACAGAACAGTGACAAGTGACGGGGACACAACCTGCGTGGGGTCTTCATCAATAAATAAACTGAGGTGTGTGGTGTGGCAGGAGATAAGCGAGGAAAACACTCCTTAGCCCCCCAGTAGATGTCATCAGGTAGGTGACAGGGTCAGACACTGGTCAGAGATGGCACAATTACTAATTAGGACAAATGTGGCAACAGACGCATTGCATTCAAAAAATAAAGAAAACATTAAACACAGGAAAAAAATAAAAATATAAAAAACCAACCAATAGCAAAACACCAAAGCAAACAATAAATATTCACCTGTTGCACTCATTCAAATTGTTAATTTTGAAAAATAAATAAATAAATAAATCTCTAAGAGCCCAGCAGCCATCAGCTGACTAAAGTGGCTCCCAATGGCGAGACAAACCACAGCCGTCTAACCTGAGCGCGCCGTCCACTAAACCTGAGCCGCTTCTCCCAAATCAGTTACCCTCCTGAACTGAAAATCCCCCCTCAGTCGGCTGTCACAGCTTTGTAAATGAACCAGCTGTCTGCTACACTAAATGAACATGCGGCCATCTTGTTATGCATTCTGGGAGTCCCCCTTTAATAAGAATAACACGGTTAGCACTAATGAACTCCTCTAAGAACTAAAGGGACAACAAACCAACTTCCTCCGGCCGGTCGTCTCTCCCCGATTGCTGAGTTTGTTTTATTTCACCTCCTCACTCGTCAATCACAAATCACCAGCAGCCTCATATTGGTGTCCAATGGCAGCAGCTGCATCCTTCACGTGCACCGCGGGTGTAGTCAGGAATGTGGAGCCCCCCAGCCGTGTAAAGCCAAATCAAATCACAGTGACGCCCCACTTACATCATTCTGACTAAATAGGACAACAAAGTAAATACTTTCAAAAATAAGGAAAAGAAAGAACTCGCTACTAACTCAAGGTGGTCTGCTTATTTGTGGTTGATAAAACATTTTAAGTACAAGTGGGGCTGCAGCCTCTCACACCTAAACACTGAAACATCTTTGTATAGAAAAAAAGATTCAAAAGGTAATCTTTTTAATGGAAACACAAGTTCGATAATTATCGTACTTTGCTAACAATTTTCTAAAAAATAAATCTTTTTTTAATAAAGTCATTATAAAACACACTATGGCTCATCTAATAATTGAAGTGCCAGTCTGAGGGGGGGCTGCCATTGTGCCAGTGCCCTCCACAGAAGAGTCGTCGTCTGTCACTGACATCACGTGTGCTGTAGAATGTAAAGTAATCATACGTGAGTGCTCAGTTATTACACGTGTGCTGCGGTCATATTAATACTTTTTTTAAAGTAATTTCTATCCTGTGCCCAGTATGTCATGAAAGTGTAAAGTGATATCTTTATAAATTAAAATGCTGATTATAAAGAGCGTAGAGTTAGCGGAGAATAAACAGCCTGTTGCAGAGTCTTTGTGCTGAGCAGTCAGTGATGAAGGAGTCCGCTCTGACCATGAAGAGGCGCCATGAAGAGACAGCGCTGACCCTCAAACACTTCAGAGACCCTTCTGTGCTGCTAAAGTCCGTCAGTCCAAGTGCTCGGCCGCCCGCCGGTGAGTGGAGGTGAAGGTCCAGCCTTGGAGTGTCGCCCAGAGCTGAGCGGAGTACAATACAATAGCATACAGTGTGTGTGTGTATAGCGCAGGGACAGACTCTCAGGTGAGTATTGATGATCATAAATATACAATTAGCACAAGTAAAGAAAGAGATTTGTGAAACACACAGAAAACAACGGAGAGAGTGAGCTACAGGAATGGAAAACAACAAAATCTGTCAACTAATTGATTGTTGAACTCTGGTCTGGTTATTCAAAAAAATTATAAAAGCAGATTTTTTTTTCATTTCAGTTAATTTTCTTTATGCAGTTTTAATTTCAGTTTAGTTTTTATTTTTCACTCTTTTACTTTCCCTTTTTTTCATTTAACATAACACTTTTTTGCCACTTTAGTTGCAGTTTTCATTAACAATCCTAATCTCTGAACTCCGGCTGTCCGCACCCCATCCATCCATTTTCCAACCCGCTGAATCTGAACACAGGGTCACGGAGGTCTGCTGGAGCCAATCCCAGCCAACACAGGGCACAAGGCAGGAACCAATCCCAGGCAGGGTGCCAACCCACCGCAGGACACACACAAACACACCCACACACCAAGCACACACTAGGGCCAATTTAGAATCGCCAATCCACCTAACCAGCATGTCTTTGGACTGTGGGAGGAAACCCACGCAGACACAGGGAGAACATGCAAACTCCACGCAGGGAGGACCCGGGAAGCAAACCCAGGTCCCCAGGTCTCCCAACTGCGAGGCAGCATCGCTACCCACAGCGCCACCGTGCCCCTGTCCGCAATCCTACTGTAGAAATATGGAGTTCACCTCTGGAACTCGTTTTAGTCAAAGTGATCCCTTCACGGGGGGGCAGCACAGAGGTGAGCACTGCTACCCCACATCTCCAGGCCACAGGGTCAAATCCCACCCTCTTCACTGACTACTTAAGGTCTTTAGGGTGTAAAGCAGTTCAGAAGTAAACCCCCCGATGATCGTCACGTAGCTGACTGGCCTGTCCATACGACAGCAGGACATTAGCAGCAGATTTGTGATGGAGTCACACCTGAGAGTCGACACCATCAGGACTGGCAGCCCTGACACCATGTGGTGTGCCAGCTCTGTGTGGTCAGCAGTGACATGAGAAGGTCATCAGTCTGACCACTTCATGGGCTCACATGTCACATGTCACTTTATATTTACTGAATGTCTTGTCTGAATTCTAGTAATCGAACTGACTGCCACCTCTAATCTGACAGCCATATTTAAAATGTTTCTAAATTCACAAACCAAATCCTCAATAGATGGACAGCACTGTTGACTTGTCTTGTCATTGTGAATGTCCACTCAGGTGGCTTCTCATCAAGCAGTGACATCAAATGACCAACATGAGCTCACTTTTAGAATCAGGATTTGGCTGACAATCAAACACGTCCTTTGTTAATTTAAACATCCCCTCCATCTTTAGGGTCTCCAGTGAAACAAATCACATGAGGACTGGCTGGTCCTTTACGTGACTCCCACCAGCTACTGGCAGACCACCAGCACCTTGATTTATGTGAGCACTTGAAGTAGAAAGATCAGTTAGAGTTTGTCACAAAGTATTTGTGACTTGTGTCATCGGGGTCTTTAAATCTTTAACCTCTCCCTGAAAGTCCTTTATATCTTTGTAAACTCGTCTTCTCTCACTGAGTCACTCATTTTAAATGATCCGAGTTTAAATCAGGCCGTCAATAAAAACAGCAGAAAGAAAAGGGACTGAGAGAAAGATGGGAATCAAGAGCCAGAAGAGGAGATCAGAACTGAAAGATGAAAAAGCCGAGTGTCAAAACTGAAAGTGAAATCCAAACTCGCAGTTGAAACACAAAGCACCAGTTGTGACGTCTGACTGTTAAACACACGTCTACTTATTCTTTATGTCACATCCACAAACTCAGATAATGCAGAAGTCCAATGGACTGAACTTTGTACTCCTTGATCTTTGACAAAACGCTTAGTGTGACCCTGATTGTCACTTTGTAGGAACTCCTTTACAACAGACACACAGAATAGTGACACACAAGAACTGAAGATAGGGTCAAAGATAGGGTGAGAAGCTCAATCATCCGTGAGGGACTCAGAGTAGAGCCGCTGCTCCTCCGCATCGAGAGGAGTCAGATGAGGTGGCTCGGGCATCTGATCAGGATGCCTCCTGGACGCCTCCCTGGTGAGGTGTTCCGGGCCCGTCCAACCAGGAGGAGGCCCCGGGGAAGACCTAGGACACGCTGGAGGGACTATGTCTGTCGGCTGGCCTGGGAATGCCTTGGGATTCTCCCGGAAGAGCTAGAAGAAGTGGCCGGGGAGAGGGAAGTCTGGGCATCTCTGCTCAAGCTGCTGCTCCCGCAACCCGACCTCGGATAAGCGGAAGAGGATGGATGGATGGATGAAGAACTGAAGATGACGTCACAGGAAAACATAAAATATCATCAACTACCTCAAAGTGTAAACAATTCTGAAGAAGTCATAACAGAAATAACACAAATGACACTCAAGAATAACAAGAACAAGAATAACTTTGCAATATTCACATAGTTTAAAAAATAAATGCAAATCTTAACAATAACACAATAAGACAAACATGGGGTACAAGACCACTGAGCAGCTCACCTCAGCCTTAGACCTTTTGAAGGAGTGAAATGTCCGATGCCACCCAAGTCCTGCAGTCCACAGCCTGACGATGGCCTGAAATGCGGAGCTGACTTGTCAGCTGACTTCGTCTTTGGCTCATCTTCTCGTCGGCCATTAAGAAGATTTCAGTTGTGAGTTGAACACACAAACTCAGCTCAGTGTTTGTAGATCTGTGACAATTCCGAGTTTGTCCAATGACATTTGATTTGTGGCCCTTGTCACATGTATGTCACTTTTATTTGTACACATTTTACTTTAGAGGTTTATAGTCACCACGTCTTTGAGTACTTGACTCATAAATGTGAAGCCACCAACACCCCTGAAGTCCTATCAGCATAAAAATGAAAAAAGAATCAGCACCGAGAGCCGAGAACTCAGTCGTGTGTTCAGATTGGCACCCTGGTCCCTGATGTGTGTCTAACCACTGTGCCACTGTCCTGTTCACGTCACAGGTTTGAGTGTTTGTGTGTCACTTCAGCCCTCCTTAGCCTTCACACTTTGACCAAATGTTTAACAACACAATAATTATACACTTCAGTCAGTTGACATTTTTAGGTCATCCAAAGACACCAAAGCATCCCATTTGATCAAAGGCCTGATAAATCAAATTCACTGAGATGGCCGCCTTCTCTTCACACCTTCTCAGGCTTACTGACAGCTCATGTCCCGCCTCCTCTGTCATTCTGGCCAATCCTGATTCCCAGTTCTGTGCCCAGTGGCTGAGGTGCCGCACTTGACATCCCAGTGACGCGGGTTCAGTTCCTGCCTGTCACATGCTGTGTGACCCTGAGTGAGTCACGTCACCTGTCTGTGCTCAGAGTAAGAATACAAGGATAGAGCTGGACATGTAAAGTGACTTTGGATTGAAAGGCGCTATAAAATAAAGGTGATGACTTTGTCTCTTTTCATATTTTTATCTGCAATATCTTCATCAATATTTGCACACAAATTCTAATTTGTAAACTGCATCCATTTGTTCACTTTGTCACAGTGACACTAAAACACATTTTTATTCTTTATTTTGATTTTGATTTTTCTATGGTTTATTATTTTATCCTCTGTTTTATTTATTATTCAGTTTTTTAAATTTGAAGAGCGGAGGCCTGTCCAGGGTGCAAACTCTCTACTGACCACCAAAGCTCTTCAGTCCACCATGTCTGTGACAGCTGGTGTGTGCAGTGACACTGAGAGACCCTCGCTATGACACAACAAGCCTGTCACCTTGAACCCGTGTCACCAGCTGGCTGAGTGGAGTTTGTCTATTGAGCTCAGGTGGCTGATAGGCCTTAGAAAAGATGACTGGACAGAGTAGAGTGTCACTGTGAGCAGCCGGTGACCCTCTGTGTGTCCCTCTTGGACTGGACTGTCACGTCACCTCTCCTGTCACCTCTCCCTCGTCACTTATTTATCTTTGGGCTCGTTGTGTTTATTTGTCCTCTTGTTTGTGTTGTTAGTTTGTGACTAGCGCTCTATAAAATAAAGGCTGACTGATTTACAGCTGCTGTCACTGAATATCTGGAGAGGCTGGCATTTGTAAATGGCCTCCTGTCAATCATTTCAGTTGTGTCCTCACCCTGAGTCCTGAATGATGGACAGAAATCTGAGTTTGTCACTTGGCTGTCACCAACTCAGAGAAGTGCATCTGAACACTCAAGTGGAGGACAAGGTCAGTCCTGCTGTGTGACACTCCTGTCCAGTGTGACGGCTGACGTCCTCTCATCACTGAGGGTAACCTGACAGATAGAAGATGCTTCAGGTATATAGCGCCTTGAAGGGCAGCATTGGTGTGGAGTTCAAATTGTGTTTCAGTTCAAATGCTAGCAGCAGCCTGCTGTTCAGTGACACACCTGAGCATCCAGCTGTGCTTGTAGTCATCATGTCACTTATTGAGACCACCGATGGTCAGTCAGTCCGTCTGTCTTTCTGCCCTTATGTTCTCACATCTCTCTATTTATCTTCACAGCCTGTCTGAATGTCGTCTCACCTCCACATGTTGCTCAGCTCTCTCGTCAGCTCTTTCTTCTCCACACTCACGACTGACTGAACTGAACCTGAGCAGCAATAAGAACATGGACGACTCAGGAGTGAATCACCTGTGTGAGGGGCTGAGGAGTGAAAACTGCAAATTAGAAAAACTGAAGTAAGTGGACAACAAGAGTGTGTGTGTGTGTGTGTGTGTGTATCTGTGTGTGTGTGTGTGTGTGTGTGTGTGTGAGTGGGTGTGTGTGTGTGTGTGTGTGTGTGTGTGTGTGTGTGTGGTGTGTGTGTGTGTGTGTGTGTTTTGTTGAATTGTATTTCTGCTGACTTTATGGCTCTGACTGTTTTACCCCCACAGTACAAACGTTGTGTTTAATCAGGACAGACTGCAGTGTCAGATTTGGACAGACGGACAGATGGACGTGAGGTGGACTCACAGTAAATAAATGAAGGCAGCATTGTGACCCTGAGACCCTCCCTCACAGTGGCCACTGTCACCGTTCTCTCCATCCAGTCTTTAATTTTCTTTCTTTTCCCACAGTGCCACACTTAATCTTGTCTCCCATCCTCCTTTGTCACTTTCCTCCCTCACACTCCTCTGATGTCCTCACTAAAGTTTGTTAAAGTTTGTTAAAGTCACTGAAACAGAATCAGAAGGAGAAACACTGTGAGTGGGGGCAGAAGAGCTGACCAGAGTGGCTGTGGACAAACTGGAGGAGGACTGAGGTGACAGAATAATAAGTGCAGGACACAATGGGACTTGGAGTTTGGTGAATCCCTGTTGGGATTTTTGGGGGATGCCAGGGGGAGCTGCAGAGCCCTAAAGTGGACTTCTACCACACCTGGGAGTGAGTCCAGGAAATACTGATAATCCACCTGTAGCACACCCAGGAGTTGAATAAACTAAGAAAGAAAGAAAGAAAGAAAGAAAGAAAGAAAGAAAGAAAGAAAGAAAGAAAGAAAGAAAGAAAGAAAGAAAGAAACTGTGTTTTTATCTTGAGGACATTGTGTTCTTCATAGGAAGCAAAGAAGCAAAGCTTCTCCACCTATTAATAAAGGTGTGCTGTGTGGCAGTCTGTGCCCAGCATGTCTGTGTTGTGGTCAGGACGGCTGTACACACCCCTGTGATCCACAACAGTGGAGCTGCTGCTGTCCCTTTGTGCTGATGGCTTCTGTGCTTCCCTTAAAAGTCAGCTGTGAGTCTTTGATTGTCCTCAGATATTTATAACTGTCAATGATCTCCACTGCCTGCTCTTTGGTGATTGTTTCTTGTAGGTGACTGGTGCTGCTTCTAAGTTTATTAGTTCATTAGTTGTTGTAACATTGAGGTTTAGAAAAGACTCACCCCACCAGTTCACAGAGTAATCTCTCACTAGACCAGGACTGGTTTCATTCAGTAGGCTAATAATCACAGAGTCATCAGCACATATTAAGATGATCCTGTCCTCAAATTTGCTGAGACCACTATTTGTGTAGAGGAGTACAAAAGAGGAGAAAGAACAGACATGAGGGGACCTGAGGATGAGGACAACATGTCAGACAGACAGCCATTGGCTTTCACTCTTCAAGTCGCGTCTCTTAAAAAGTCAATCAGCCATCCTACCAAACTGAAGTCGAAATTAAATTCTTTAATAAATCTCTGAGTAAGAAGGTGAGGCTGAATAGTGTCAAACGCTGAAGAGAAGTCAACAAACAGGAGCCTCACATGAGTCTTGGTGCTCTACAAGGGGTCATACAAGAGATGAAGCAAAGTGACATAAGAACATAAGACATTTGACAAACGTAAGGAGACCATTCAGTCCATCAAGGCCGTGTGTTTAGTTAATAGCTAAGCTGTCTCGATAGCTCATCCAGATTCTTCTTAAAACTCGTCAAGGTTTCTGCTTCAACTCCATGTCTTAGTAGTTTGTTTCAGAGTCACACAACTCTTTGCATACTGAAGATCTTCCTGGCTTCAGTCCTAAATGCACTTTCTTTTAATTTCCACTGCTGTCCTCAAGTATGTGATTCACCATTAAGCTGAAAGAATTCTGCAGGATCTCCTTTATCTATGCCTTTGGGGATTTTAAATACCAGGATGAGGTCACAACACAGTCTCCTCTGCTCAGATAAACAAGTTTAATTCTCTGAGTCTGTCACAGTTGGACATGTTCTTCAGTCCCATGATGCACTTGGTTGCTCTCCTCTGCACAGCTTCAAGTGCTGCCCAGTCTTTCTTATATCATGGTGACCAGAACTGCACACAATACACCAGATGTAGTCTCATTAGTGCATTATATAGTTTGAGTATAATGTCCCTGCTGCTGGTCACCACTAGAGCTGCCAGTACTGAGTAGTAAATGATAGACAAGAATTCCAGTTTGTCATCCTCACTCCATGGTCACCTATGACAAGTCCATCTGGTCACACGAGTGCAGGACGTCGTCAGTCTCATGTCTGTGACGTTCTTATCCAGTGTTGATGTCCACATGTCAGTCTGAATGACTTGGCACCAGTCAGTCCAGCGTGAAAGCATGAGACCCTGTCAGGTATATAGCGCCTTACTTTATAAGAATGGCAGTGGTCTCGTGTTCACACTGCACTTCAGTAAAAAGTCAGAAGACAAGTGGCCATTGAAACTTTGTGCTGATTGTCCTTCTGTCTGTCTGTCTGTCTCTCCTCATGTCCTCACTTCTCTCTCTTCTTTTCCACAGCCTGTCTCTTTGTCGTCTCACCTCCAGATGTTGCTCAGCTCTCTCCTCAGCTCTTTCTGCTCCACACTCACGAGTGACTGAACTAAACCTGAGCAGCAACTACAAAATGGAGGATACAGGAGTGGATCAGTTGTGTGAGGGGCTGAGGAGTGAAAACTGCATATTAAAGAAACTGAAGTAAGAGAACAACAAGTGTGTGTGTGTCTGTTTGTGTGTGTGTGTGTGTGTGTGTGTGTGTGTATGTGTGTGTGTGTGTGAGTGTGTGTGTCATGAATTTTATTTCTTGTCACATTATCACTCTGACTTTTCCACTCCCACAACACAAACGCTGTGTTTAATCAGGAAAGACTGCAGTGTCCCTTATGGACAGACAGATGGACGTGAGCTGACACAACTGCAGATTTCCTTTAATAATTCAATTCATAAAGACAGCATTGTGACCCTGAGCCCCTCCACCACACTGGTCACTCTCCTCATCCTTTCTGTCCAGACTGTTGTTTTATTTCTTGTCCCTCAAGCCCACGCTGTCCATTCTTTATTATAATCTCATATTTGTTCCTGTCCTCCATTGTCACTTTCCCCCTTACACTCCTCTGATGTCCTCACTAAAGTTTGTTAAAATCACTAAAATAGAATAAGGAGGAGAAACACAGTCAGTGTGAGAAGAAGAGACAACTAAAGTGACAGAAGACAAAGAGGAGTGGACAGCTAGAGCTGGACTGAAGTGGCAGATAAGGACAAAGAGAATAGAATAACAAAGATAAGGAGAGACAAGAGAAGGAGATGAACAGAATGAAGAAAAGGACAAATAAAAGAGGAGGACAAGGCAGAGGATAAGGAGAAGGAGAGAGAGGAGGACAGACAGAGGAACAGGAGGAAAGGTGGACAGCAGCAGTAGAAATGACCAGCCAGCCATACACAGAAAGAGAAGGTGACAGGGAGGAGAGGAATAGGACTGAAGGCAGTGTGGACAGTAAGGTGGGAGACACAGGAAGTGACCGCCATTATAGGCAAGTGGACTGAACAGGCCGACATCATTCTACAAGACATGACCCCCAGGTCTACACAGGACATCGACATATATCTGTCAGTGGGCTTAGTGACCGACAGGTGGACACACACATCATGTGCAGTAGACGTCAGAGAGACTGAGAGGATTCTGGGAAGGTGACCTCAGTGGGCGTGTCAGTGAGATACTCCAGTGTGAGGAGTGAAGCCCTCTTGTGTTTGTAACTCACACTTGTGTCTCTTGTGGGACATTAAAACAAGAATCTCACCACATGATCAGTGTAGGCTGTCACATGACTTTCTCAATAATCCAGTATATAGCGCCTTTTTGATATTTTTATACACACATGGTCTTCACTGATGTCATCACAGGTCCAAACCCTCTGCCTCACAAATCGTTCTTTGTCATTTCAGTCACTCAGGGTCTTCCTCAATGCCAGCAGACAATCAAATGGCCGACTGGAGATGTGAATAATTTGACGTCACTAAGGACACCTGTCACACTAGTCCTGTGCTCCACTGGTCACTCTGGTCACTGCGTGATTCTCTTTACTACTAAATACAAAGCTGTGTAGTGACACATGTCAGTGGTCAGTGGTTGTGTGCAGGTTTTTAAATTAAAATGGTGGACTCAGAGGGGCGTAGGTGGATGTGGTAGTGTGGGGGAGCAGAGCAGCCCTGGAGTGTTGGTGGTGAATTGGCGGAGCGCACTTTACACCTGCAGACACGTGTGGTTCAGCCAGTGTCCTCATTAGTGTTCTGGGGTGTGGAATTAGACACCTGCACCCCAGTGAGTTTAAAATGAGCTGAGCAGGATAGTCAAGAACAAAACTGAACAGGAAAGAAAAATGAAAAGATGGAGACGGAGGTTAAATGAGAAATAAACTAAATGCAGAATTGTGGCTCAGCTGATGCAGTGGAGTGGAGGTCAAGAAATGGCTGTGAGAGGAGTGAGCACATGGCACTCAAGGGGTAATGTCAAAACCTATTGTGTGCTCAAAGAGCAAGAGTGACCAACTGCACCAAGTGGGCTTCTGCTGAAGGCTGAGTGATGGCGTTAGGAGAAAGGAGAAGGTCTCACGAGGCACCCTGCTGAAGGCCATGGGATTGTGGTGGGAACACAAGGTGAGTTTGGGGTCCTCAGTGGTGACCAGCTAAGGTGGCTGGAGCAGAAGCCGATGTGAAGGATGACTGCCCTTGCCGGTGGTCTCTTGGCTTGCTGAGGAGAACTTAAATGGTAAGCAGAGGAGATGCCAGTTTTAGGTGGCACAGAAACTCTTGTTGTTTTTACATACAATAATGCCAGTGCAGTGAGAATTGTGCCAATAATACTACTATCAAAGTGACAGGTGGCACATGATATTAAACATAATATTATTGTGACAAAAAGTAAAGTGACATATCATTAAAGTAAAATGAAATAAAGTGACATGACTTATGTTGATAGGATAACATGTTTGAAGTGACCATAACAAAAATAAACAAAATAAAACTTCTAGAGCTGTGAGCCAATAGTGAGATATCAGATGTGGTGCCCAGCTAATACAGTCAATACAGCTTAGGAGGAGAGAAGGAGCGTCAGGCCCAGAACTCAACCACCACCCCCTGTTATGAAGAGTTAAAGAGTCTAATGGCTCTGAGGACTAAAGATCTCTGGTATCTGTCCATATTGCAGTTCTGTGATAGCAGCCTACCGCTAAACAAACTCGTCTAATTAATTATGGTGGTGTATAGTGGGTGATGTTCATTGTGCATAATAGATAGCAGCTTGCACAGTGTCCTTCTCTCTGCCACCATCACCAGAGAGTCCATTTTCATGCCAGCCACAGATCCTGCTCACCTGATCAGCTTGTCAATACGCTCACCATCTCTCTTCTTCAAGCTACCCCACTTGCTCACTAAATATAACGTGATAGATAATTACAACGGTGAACAGATATAAAGGACATCATTAAGGACAATACACATAATCCAAACAGACAATATTGCTCTGCTGATATGGTGACTGGAGGACAGACCTGCACAAGTTGCTTTGTAATGTCGGGGCACCAACTGGGTGTCCCCCTTTAATGAAGTCAAATGAAACAAAACAAAAGTGGACGCGATGGCCAACAAAAACACACCTTTACAGCCCAATAGACAAATTTACTTTGCAGTTGTGTGAACACGATGGCGCTTGCTTCATGTTGAGTTCACGGGTCAAACAGCAGACTCCATCCTCTGGGGGGCCAGCAGCTTTTCAAGAGTCCCACCCAGAAGGACAGGGGCAGCTCTGGGCACTGTGGCTGAGTCAGTTCCCCTCATTTGGTTTCTTCTCAGAGCTGCAGGTGGATAAGGAGAGACAGTCAGTGTGAGCGCCCCCCTCTCGTCTCAGAGTGGTATCACTTACCTCACAGAGACAGGAAGGTCATCTCCAGGTGGGCACACATGTGTGACAATACATAGAACTGGCCGCTCATTTGTTTGCACTGCTTGTATTGTTGTATTCAGCAGCACTTTGAGAATTGATTCTCATTACATGTTTATTTGCACTTCATTTTTGTTCATCTTTGTATTAACATGGAGTTGATAGTTTGGAAATGTAACAATAAATTTAATAAATGATTCCTGTAAATTTAAGAAATAGCAAATGTAAATTTGGTGTAAAACACATTATGACTTCTTTGGGACTTGAAAATTAAGACTTGACTCAAAACCTGCCTAACAACATTTATTTCTAGAGCATATTTTCATATAAATAATGGAGCTCAAAGTTCTTTACATGATGAAGAAATATGAAAAAGACAAAATAAATAAGAATTAAAATTAGGGAACAATAACTAAAATTAATAAAAGTAAGGTCCGATGGCCAGGAAGGACAGAAAAATAAAAAAAACAACTCCAGACAGCTGGAAAAAAAAGTAAAATCTGCAGGAGGTCCGAGGCCAAGAGACCACCCAGCCCCCTCTAGGCATTCTACCTAACATCAGTGACCTCAGTCAGTCCTCGTGGTATTCAGGGTACACATGGAAGAACTTGATGATGACGGTCCCATAATGCACTTGGTTGCTCTGCTCTTCATATCTTCAAGTGCTGTTATGTCTTTCTGGTACTGAGGAGACCAGAACTGCACTCAGTACTCCAGATGTGCTCTCACTGGTGTATTATAAAGTAAGAGTATAATGTCCCTTGATTTAAATTCAACAGTTTTTATGATATAGCCTCACATTTTATATTATCTTTTTAATTGCTTCTGTACTTTAATTAGACAAAGAAAATGTTGTGTCAAAATAAACCCCTAAATGCTCTTCAGAGGTCTCCTCCTGTAGCTCAGTGTCTCCCATTTTGTATTTATATTTGGCTGAACTGAATCACTCAGGTGAATAGAAGACGCATCGGGATGACAGCAAGTGAAGTGAAAAAGTATCACAAAAATAATACAAACAAATAAAAGAGGAGACTCCATAACACTTCTGGGACACATACTGTATATTCCTTTATTCCAGTTCAAAAAATGAACCAATTACTAAAATACAAACTTTGACATACACAGACACAAACAGACCTGCTGCTGGTCACCACTAGAGCTGCCAGTCCTGAGTATTAAATGACAGAAAAGAATTCCAGTTTATCATCCTCACCCCATGGTCACCTGTGTCAAGTCCATCTGGTCACATGAGTGCAGGACGCCGTCAGTCTCATGTCTGTGAGGTTCTTATCCAGTATTGACGTCCGCATGTCAGTCTGAATGACTTGGCACCAGTCAGTCCAGCGTGATGGCAGGAGACCCTGTCAGGTATATAGTGCCTTACTTTATAAGAATGGCAGTGGTCTCGTGTTCACACTGCAGTTCAGTGAAAAGTCAGAATACAAGTGGCCATTGAACCTTTGTGTTGTGTGTCCTTCAGTCTGTCTGTCTGTCTGTCTCTCCTCATGTCCTCACTTCTCTCTCTTCTTCTCCACAGCCTGTCTCTTTGTCTTCTCACCTCCAGATGTTGCTCAGCTCTCTCCTCAGCTCTTTCTGCTCCACACTCACGACTGACTGAACTGAACCTGAGCGACAACAAAATGGAGGATTCAGGAGTGGATCAGCTGTTTGAGGGGCTGAGTGAAATCTGCAAATTAGAGAAACTGAAGTAAGTGAACAACAAGTGTGTGTGTGTGTGTGTGTGTGTGTGTGTGTGTGTGTGTGTGTGTGTGTGTGTGTGTGTGTGTGTGTGTGTGTCTCATGAATTTTATTTCTTGTCACATTTTGGCTCTGACTTTTCCACTCCCACAACACAAACGCTGTGTTTAATCAGGACAGACTGCAATGTCCCTTATGGACAGACAGATGGACGTGAGGTGACACAACTGCAGATTTCCTTTAATAATTCAATTCATAAAGACAGCATTGTGACCCTGAGCCCCTCCACCACACTGGTCACTCTCCTCATCCTTTCTGTCCAGACTGTTGTTTTATTTCTTGTCCCACAAGCCCACGCTGTCCATTCTTTATTTTAATCTCATACTTGTCCCTGTCCTCCATTGTCACTTTCCTCCTTACACTCCTCTGATGTCCTCACTAAAGTTTGTTAAAATCACTAAAATAGAATAAGGAGGAGAAACACAGTCAGTTTGAGGAGAAGAGACGACTAAAGTGACAGATGACAAAGAGGAGTGGACAGTTAGAGATGAACTGGAGTGACAGATAAGAACAAGGAGAATAGAACAGCAAAGATAAGGAGAGACAAGAGAAGGAGATGAACAGAATGAAGAAAAGGATGAATAAAAGAGGAGGAAAAGGCAGAGGATAAGAAGAAGGAGAGAGAGGAGTACAGACAGAGGAACAGGAGGAAAGGTGGACAGAAGCAGTAGAAATGACCAGCCAGCCATACATAGAAAGAGAAGGTCATAGGGAGGAGAGGATTAGGACTGAAGGCAGTGTGGACAGAAAGGTGGGAGACACAGGAAGTGACCGCCATTATAGCCAAGTGGACTGAACAGGCCGACATCATTCTACAAGACATGACCCCCAAGTCTACACAGGACATCGACATATATCTGTCAGTGGGCTTAGTGACCGACAGGTGGACACACACATCATGTGCAGTAGACATCCAGAGACACTGAGAGAATTCTGGGAAGGTGACCTCAGTTGGAGTGTCAGTGAGATACTCCAGTGTGAGGAGTGGCGCCCTCTTGTGTTTGTAACTCACACTTGTGTCTCTTGTGGGACATTAAAACAAGAATCTCACGACATGATCAGTGTAGGCTGTCACATTACTTTCTCAATAGTCCAGTATATAGCGCCTTTTTGATATTTTTATACACACATGGTCTTCACTGATGTCATCACAGGTCCAAACCCTCTGCCTCACAAATCCTCCTTTTGTCATTTCAGTCAGTCAGGTTCTTCCTAAATGCCAGCAGACAATCAAATAGCCGACTGGAGATGTGAATAATTTGACGTCACTAAGGACACCTGTCACACTAGTCCTGTGCCCCACTGGTCACTCTGGTCACTGCGTGATTCTCTTTACTACTAAATACAAAGCTGTGTAGTGACACATGTCAGTGGTCAGTGGTTGTGTGCAGGTTTTTAAATTAAAATGGTGGACTCAGAGGGGCGTAGGTGGATGTGGTAGTGTGGGGGAGCAGAGCAGCCCTGGAGTGTTGGTGGTGAATTGGCGGAGCGCACTTTACACCTGCAGACACGTGTGGTTCAGCCAGTGTCCTCATTAGTGTTCTGGGGTGTGGAATTAGACACCTGCAGCACAGTGAGTTTAAAATGAGACAAATGAAAAGATGGAGATGGAGGTTAAATGAGAAATAAATACAGAATTGTGGCTGAGTTGATGCAGTGGAGTGGCGGTCAAGAAGTGGCTGTGAGAGGAGTGAGCACATGGCACTCAAGGGGTAAGGTCAAAACATACTGTGTGCCCAGAGAGCAACAGTGACCAACTGCACTGAGTGGGCTTCTGCTGAAGGCTGAGGGACGGCGTTAGGATAAAGGAGAAGGTCTCACGAGGCACCCTGCTGAAGGCCATGGGATTGTGGTGGGAACACAAGCTGAGTTTGGGGTCGTCAACGGTGACCAGCTAAGGTGGCTGGGGCAGAAGCCGATGTGAAGGATGACTGCCCTTGCCGGTGGTCTCCTGGCTTGCTGAGGAGAACTTAAATGGTAATCAGAGGAGATGTCAGTTTTAGGTGGCACAGAAACTCTTATTGTTTTTACATACAATAATGCCAGTGCAGTGAGAATTGTGCCAATAATACTACTATCAAAGTGACAGGTGGCACATGATATTAAGCATAATATTAATGTGACAAATACTAAAGTGACATATCATTAAAGTAAAATAAAATAAAGTGACATGACTTATGCTGATAGGATAACATGTTAGAAGTGACCCATAACAAAAAAAAACAAAAAACTTCTAGAGCAGCGAGCCAATAGTGAGATATCAGATGTGGTGCCCAGCTAATACAGTCAATACAGCTTAGGAGGAGAGAAGGAGCGTCAGGCCCAGAACTCAACCACCACCCCCTGTTATGAAGAGTTAAAGAGTCTAATTGCTCTGAGGACTAAACATCTCTGGTATCTGTCCATATTGCAGTTCTGTGATAGCAGCCTACCGCTAAACAAACTCCTCTGATTTATTATGGTGGTGTATAGTGGGTGATGTTCATTGTCCATAACAGATAGCAGCTTGCACAGTGTCCATCTCTCTGCCACCGTCACCAGAGAGTCCATTTCCATTCCAGCCACAGATCCTGCTCACCTGATCAGCTTGTCAATACACTCACCATCTCTCTTCTTCAAGCTACCCCACTTGCTCAATTTATATAAAGTGATAGATAATTACAACGTGAACAGATATAATGGACATCATTAAGGACAATACACATAATCCAAACAGACAATATTGGTCTGATGATATGGTGACTGGAGGACAGACCTGCACAAGTTGCTTTGTAATGTCGGGGCACCAACTGGGTGTCCCCCTTTAATGAAGTCAAATGAAACAAAACAAAAGTGGACGCGATGGCCCAACAAAACACACCTTTTCAGCCAAATAGACAAATTGACTTTGCAGTTGTGTGAACACGATGGCGCTTGCTTCATGTTGAGCTCACAGGTCGAACAGCTGACTCCATCCTCTGGGGGGCCGGCAGCATTTCAAGAGTCCCACCCAGAAGGACAGGGGCAGCTCTGGGCACTGTGGCTGAGTCAGTTCCCCTCATTTGGTTTCTTCTCAGAGCTGCAGGTGGATAAGGAGAGACAGTCAGTGTGAGCGCCCCCTCTCGTCTCAGAGTGGTATCACTTACCTCACAGAGACAGGAAGGTCATCTCCAGGTGGGCACACATGTGTGACAATACATAGAACTGGCCGCTCATTTGTTTGTACTGCTTGTATTGTTGTATTCAGCGGCACTTTGAGAATTGATTCTCATTACATGTTTATTTGCACTTCATTTTTCTTCATCTTTGTATTAACATGGAGTTGATAGTTTGGAAATGTAACAATAAATGTAATAAATGATTCCTGTAAATTTAAAAAATAGCAAATGTGAGTTTGGTGTAAAACACATTATGACTTCTTTGGGACTTTAAATTTAAGACTTGACTCAAAACCTGCCTAGCAACATTTATTTCTAGAGCATATTTTCATACAAATAATGGAGCTCAAAGTAAAGAAAGAGAAAAAAGACAAAATAAATAAGAATTAAAATTAGGGAACACTAATTAACATTAATAAAAGTAAGGTCCGATGACAAGGGAGGACAGAAAATACAATAAAACTCCAGACGGCAGGAAAAAAAGAAAATCTACAGGGGATCCGAGGCCATGAGACCACCCAGCCCACTCTAGGCATTCTACCTAACATTAATGACCTCAGTCAGTCCTCGTGGTATTCAGGGTTCACATGGAAGAACTTGATGATGACATCCCATAATGCACTTGGTTGCTCTGCTCTTCATATCTTCAAGTGCTGTTATGTCTTTCTTGTACTGAGGAGTTTTTATGATATAACCTCAAATTTAAATTATCTTTTTGATTGCTTCTGTACATTACTTAGACAATGAAAATTTTATGTCAACATAAACCCCTAAAATAAATAAACCCTAAAATAAAAAAATAAAAAATAAAATAAATAAATAAATAAATTTTTTATAAAAAAATAAAATAAAACCTAAAATAAACCCCTAAATGCTCTTCAGTTGTCTCCTCCTGTAGCTCAGTGTCTCCCATTTTGTATTTATATTTGACTGAACTGAATCACTCAGGTGAACAGAAGACGCATCGGGACGACAGCAAGTGAAGTGAAAAAGTATCACCAAAATAATACAAACAAATAAAAGAGGAGACTCCATAACACTTCAGGGACACATATATTCCTTTATTTCTGTTCAGAAAATGAACCTATCATTAAAATCAATCACAACTAATAAATAAACTTTAACAAAGACAGAGAGGAACAGACCTGCTGCTGGTCACCACTAGAGCTGCCAGTCCTGAGTGGTAAATGACAGACCAGAATTCCAGTTTGTCATCCTCAACCCGTGGTCACCTGTGACAAGTCCAACTGGTCACCTGAGTGCAGGACACCGTCGGTCTCATGTCTGTGACGTTCTTATCCAGTGTTGATGTCCACATGTCAGTCTGAATGATTTGGCACCAGTCAGTCCAGCATGATGGCAGGAGACCCTGTCATGTATATAGCGCCTTACTTTATAGGAATGGCAGTGGTCTCGTGTTCACACTGCACTTCAGTGAAAAGTCAGAATACAAGTGGCCATTGAACCTTTGTGTTGTTTGTCCTTCTGTCTGTCTGTCTGTCTGTCTCTCCTCATGTCCTCACTTCTCTCTCTTCTTCTCCACAGCCTGTCTCGTTGTCGTCTCACCTCCAGATGTTGCTCAGCTCTCTCCTCAGCTCTTTCTGCTCCACACTCACGACTGACTGAACTGAACCTGAGTGAAAACAACAACATGGAGGATTCAGGAGTGCATCAGCTGTGTGAGGGGCTGAGGAGTGAAAACTGCAAATTAGCGAAACTGAAGTAAGTGAACAACAAGTGTCTGTGTGTATGTGTCTGTGTGTGTGCGTGTGTGTGTGTGTCTCATGAATTTTATTTCTTGTCACATTATGACTCTGACTTTTCCACTCCCACAACACAAACGCTGTGTTTAATCAGGACAGACTGCATTGTCCCTTATGGACAGACAGATGGACGTGAGGTGACACAACTGCAGATTTCCTTTAATAATTCAATTCATAAAGACAGCATTGTGACCCTGAGCCCCTCCACCACACTGGTCACTCTCCTCATCCTCTCTGTCCAGATTGTTGTTTTATTTCTTGTCCCACAAGCCCACGCTGTCCATTCTTTATTTTAATCTCGTACTTGTTCCTGTCCTCCATTGTCAGTTTCCCCCTTACACTCCTCTGATGTTCTCAGTAAATTTTGTTAAAAATCACTAAAACAGAATAAGGACGTGAAACACAGTTAGTGTGAAGAGAAAAGCCAACTAAAGTGACAGAAGACAAAGTGGAGTGGACATCTAGAGCTGGACTAGAGTGACAGATAAGGACAAGAAGAATAGAAGAGCAAAGATAAGGAGAGACAAGAGAAGGAGATGAACAGAATGAAGAAAAGGATGAATAAACGAGGAGGACAAGGCAGAGGATAAGGAGAAGGAGAGAGAGGAGGACAGACAGAGGAACAGGAGGAAAAGTGGACAGCAGCAGTAGAAATGACCAGCCAGCCATACACAGAAAGAGAAGGTAACAGGGAGGAGAGGATTAGGACTGAAGACAGTGTGGACAGAAAGGTGGGAGACACAGGAAGTGACCGCCATTATAGCCAAGTGGACTGAACAGGCCGACATCATTCTACAAGACATGACCCCCAGGTCTACACAGGACATCGACATATATCTGTCAGTGGGCTTAGTGACCGAACAGGTGGACACACACATCATGTGCAGTAGACGTCCAGAGACACTGAGAGGATTCTGGGAAGGTGACCTCAGTGGGAGTGTCAGTGAGATACTCCAGTGTGAGGAGTGGCACCCTCTTGTGTTTGTAACTCACACTTGTGTCTCTTGTGGGACATTAAAACAAGAATCTCACCACATGATAAGTGTAGGCTGTCACATGACTTTCTCAATATTCCAGTATATAGCGCCTTTTTGATATTTTTATACACACATGGTCTTCACTGATGTCATCACAGGTCCAAACCCTCTGCCTCACAAATCCTTCTTTTATCATTTCAGTCAGTCAGGGTCTTCCTAAATGCCAGCAGACAATCAAACAGTCGACTGGAGATGTGAATAATTTGACGTCACTAAGGACACCTGTCACACTAGTCCTGTGCTCCACTGGTCACTCTGGTCACTGCGTGATTCTCTTTACTACTAAATACAAAGCTGTGTGGTGACACATGTCAGGGGTCAGTGGTTGTGTGCAGGTTTTTAAATTAAAATGGTGGACTCAGAGGGCGTAGGTGGATGTGGTATTGTTGGGGAGCAGAGCAGCCCTGGAGTGTTGGTGGTGAATTGGCGGAGCGCACTTTACACCTGCAGACACGTGTGGTTCAGCCAGTGTCCTCATTATTGTTCTGGGGTGTGGAATTAGACACCTGCACCCATGTGAGTTTAAAACGAGCTGAGCAGGATAGTCAAGAACAAAACTGAACAGGAAAGAGAAATGAAAAGATGGAGACAGAGGTTAAATGAGAAATAAAGTAAATGCAGAATTGTGGTAGATCTGATGCAGTGGAGTGGAGGTCAAGAAGTGGCTGTGAGAGGAGTGAGCTCATGGCACTCACGGGGTAAGTTCAAAACATATAGTGTGCCCAAGGAGCAAGAGTGACCAACTGCACCGAGTGGGCTTCTGCTGAAGGCTGAGGGATGGCGTTAGGAGAAAGGAGAAGGTCTCACGAGGCACCCTGCTGAAGGCCATGGGATTGTGCTGGGAACACAAGCTGAGTTTGGGGTCCTCAGCGGTGACCAGCTAAGGTGGCTGGGGCAGAAGCCGATGTGAAGGATGACTGCCCTTGTCGGTGGTCTCTTGGCTTGCTCAGGAGAACTGAAATGGTAAGCAGAGGAGATGTCAGTTTTAGGTGGCATAGAAACTTTTGTTGTTTTTACATACAATAATGCCAGTGCAGTGAGAATTGTGCCAATAATACAACTATCAAAGTGACAGGTGGCACATGATATTAAACATAACATTAATGTGACAAATACTAAAGTGACATATCATTAAAGTAAAATAAAATAAAGTGACATGACTTATGTTGATAGGATAACATGTTTGAAGTGACCCATAACAAAAACAATACAAAATAAAACTTCTAGAGCAGTGAGCCAATAGTGAGATATCAGATGTGGTGCCCAGCTAATACAGTCAATACAGCTGAAAAGCCAGGACATAAAGAAATGAGCTGCTCTTGTGACAAATTCAAACTGAGGACACAAACATGTCACTCCTTTGACCCCCACATGTCCTGTGAAGTCAGCTGATAAAGTGTTGTGGATTTCCTTTGCTGTCATTTTGATCAAATCACTTATGGGCACAGATGTGAATGGACAGCAGTGGTCAGCAGTCATGGGGGTCTCTTCACAGTCCACTCAGACCACCTCTGTGCCCTCTGGACTGGACTTTGTGACGCTGACAGTGCATTTGAAGCTCGTCCTCCTGCTTTATTACAAATTAGTAGAAGGAATAGGAAAACTGTGCTCAACACCACTGATGTGTTTAGTGGACAAAGGTCAGCTGGACAATGTCACCGGTCAGTATGAGATTTCTGAGTGGCCAAGGACAGAAGTGTCACATGTCAGTCTTGTTCTCCATTTCCATTATGTCATCACTCCTAAAATCAGGCCCAGTGTTTGTCCTTCTAAACCAACAGAGTGTCATCGTCATCATCTAATTACTGTGACATGAGGAGAGTCCATCATGACAAACAGCTGAGTGTTAAGCTCTGCAGTGACCAGAATGTCTAACAGTTGTCTTTGCATGATGTCCTACAAATCAGACAAAATGTCTACACATCCTGAGTCCTGAATGACACAAAGAAATCCCACTTTGTCAACCCACCCCATTTTCACCTTCTAAAAGTCCATGTGGCCTCTCAAGTGCAGGACGCTGCTCATTTCTTTGAGGTTCATCTCCAATATTAATGTCCGTGTGTCCGTTTCAATGACTTCTCATCTGTCAGTACAGCATGAAGGCAGGAGACCCTCTCAGGTGTTTGGTGCCTTACTTATAAGAACAGCGGTGGTCTCGGGTTCTAACAGGCTCAGTAAAAGTAAAAATGCCAGCAGTCATTGAGCCTTTGAGCTCTGTGGCCTTCTGTCTGTCTGTCTATCCCTCCTCATGTCCTCACTTCTCTTTCTTTATCTCCACAGCCTGGAGTTATGTGGTCTCACCTCCGGATGTTCCTCATCTCTCTCCTCAGTCCTCTCTTCTCCACACTCACAGTTAACTGAACTGACCCTGAGCAACAACAAACTGGGAGATTCAGGAGCTCACCAGCTGGGTGAGGGTCTTTGGACCCCAAACTGTAAATTAAAGACACTGTGGTGAGTAAACAGGGTGAGGTGTGTGGGGTTATGAAGTCACAGCTGACCACCTGATCGACGGACTGATCACAGGACACCACATGGACTGACTGAAGGAAGGAGAAAGAAAGGCAGTGGGATGACAAGGGCAAAGAGCAGTGGACAAGTGGAGCTGGATGGAGATGACAGACAGGGAGGACAACAAAGATAATGAGAGATGACAGAAGGAGAACAACAAAGAGGAGGAGTGTGAGATAAGCTGAGAAAAAGAAGAGCAGAAAAGGTGAACAGACAGAGAGACAAGGACACAGGGAGGAGAGGTGACAGGATCAGGACAGCAGGCAGAGTGGACAGGAGGAGAGGGTGGACAGGGTTATGGGGGTCTCTTGGAACTAACAAGACAGAGAAGAGCCAATGTTAGTGGACAGGTTGGTGAGGGGACAACAAGAAGAAACAAGAGGACAGAAAATGAGAGAAGACATGATAGTGAGGAGGAGAAGGAAAGAAAATAGTAAAGAGAGAGACTGGACATTAATTAAGAGAGCAGGACACAGGAAGTGACCACAGAAGGGTCAACACTATGTCACCTGGACAGACCACCTTCTGTTGTGATTGCTCTAACAGCACAATATAACAAAGGGGTGAGGCCTCTAGAATAGCCCACCAAACAAATGTCACCCCCAGGCAGGCCCACCCCAGGCAAACAGGAGGTTTCAGGCCTGACTAGGCCTCAGAAAGGAGCTCAGGCTTTTAAATTCAAAATAAAATCAAAAAGAGTCTCAGAGGTGTGAAGTGAGTCTGACCAGAGGGAGAACCGTAAAAACTTCAGCTGGAGCATAGACAAGTCCACAAGTGGTCTTCATAAAAGACAAGGTTTATTAACAAAAGAGCCAAAGGGGCTGCCAAAGGCAATCCAAAGCTAACGACATTCAAAAAGCACAAACTGTAAGAGAATCTGAACTCAAGAGCCAAAGGTTCAAAGACAATAATCAGAATTAAAACAAAAGAGCAAAATACTCACAAAGACCACCAATCACCAGAGCAGTCAAATGAGCCGCAGCCTTTAGAGAGTTGGGGGGGCAGGTGGTCCTGCATCTTGGGATCAAACCACAAAATACAAGGAACGTGAGAGATCTGCAAGACACACACAGAGATACTAAATAATAATGAAATAGAATAAAAATAACAGATAATACAGAATTAAACAAATAATAAATGAACAGAACAATGTTATAAAAACAATGAAGGAGAATAAAAAATGAAAACTGTCAGCAGGAGCCATGAAGGACCCCCAGTTTAATTAGAACACCTTCACTGAGATGAGATGAAACCAAAAGGCCTTCAGAGGACGATGACCTGACTGGACAGTGAACTGAGTGACCAGCAGGGTGACACACATGTCACGTGACTTAGGGACAATGAGGAGAATTCTGGGAAGTTGACCTGAGTGGGCGTGTCACTGTGATAGTACAGTGTGTGAGGTGGGCTCCTCTCATGTTTGTAACTCACACTTGTGTCCTTCACAGGTTGAACTATAATGAGATCAGTAAGAGTGAGATGAAGAACCTGAGGTCACTACAGGAAGAGCTGAACAGGACTGGACGGCAGGTGAATATCGACATATGAGAAGACTGGACATGCTGATCAACTGACCCCAGTGATGATGCCCCCTGTCCACTCTCTCTGAATTCTTCTCTTTATTCTTTTATAATCCCCTCAGCTCTCCTCCACATTTAATAAACTCTCCATGTCTTCTTCTCAGCCTGTGTGCTTCTTCTTTAAACTCACTTGTGCTTCTCCACCTTGTCACCCTGAACTTGTCACTAAACTCCACAAGTTCAGACAAGAGGCCCCTGAGTTTCACCAGCCAGAGAAACACAGTGAGAATTATCATCTGAAACCAGCAGGGGTCACAAAGCCCATCGAGGGGAGCAGCAGGAGCAAACATGGTTGGGCAGTCCAGTTGTAGGGTGATGGAGAGTGAGGCCAATCCTAGCATTGGTGACAAATACTGGACAGGCACCGGGCCATCGTAGGTCAAGCTGATGGTGGTCCGAGCAGAAATCTCATAAACCTACTGCTCCTCAACATCATGTGGTGTTGTTTGAACCTGTGTCTGCTCCACTCATTGTCCACTGCCTCATTTGCACACAATTCATGTCATCTGCTGTTTGTGACTCTACCATGTGCTGGTTTGGACTTCTGTGACACTTTAACACACCCAGTGCTCAGGTCTTTTTGTCTTCTTTGTCATTCCCTAATTGTCACCTCGCTGTCACCTCAACTCGTATCCTCTTTAGAGAGCAGTGGCCTGAACAAGTGAGCCATTTAAAAAAAATTAGAGCAAAAGGACAAGACGAGGAGAACTCAGGCCTGCTGGTGTAGAAAGTGTGAGGGACTGGTGGCCCACCCAGGGTTATATCTCATGCATTGAACTCAATGTTGACTTTGAACTGGACTGAGTGGGCTCAGGAAATAGAGGGATGGAGGACACCAAACACATAATAAGAAATAAGAGTGGAATTGGGATGAGAGTCCAATTACTGAGGGCCTGGATGATGGAGCATGAGACCTCAGCTTGAAGGTGGGCTTCTCTTGAACAGCTGGACAAGGAGCAGAGTTTGGACAGATGGACTTTGAGTGTGACAGAGGAGAAGAGACAGAGAGACAAACAACGGTTCAAGAAGAAGAACTACAAAGAGAAAAATGGTTGGAGAGACATGAGAGATAGGGGACAGATGGGGACAGAAGGGGAGAGTCAAATATGACAGAGGGGGACAATAAATGGAGGAGAGAAGGAAGAGGCCATTTTAAAGTGAAAAAGAGGAAATACTGAGTCACATCAGATTGGAGCAGAGAGTTTGATTTCCAAGGTCACGCAGCCTTGAAGGAGACATGATGACCATCTGCATCCACTTCTGTGCTGAGAAGTCTGAAGATCTTTGTGGACAAGAAGATTCTGCTCTGCCTCAGTTGTGGTTCAAGCAAATCCATGACATTTAATATCCATTAAAGGTTATGCAGTAAAAAGATCCAAATAAAGACCACAGTGGCAGAGATGGAAATGTGTGGTGCATTCTGCATCATGGGGTATACCAGCCCAAGAAACACAAGGTGTGTGTGGTATTCGATTGTGCAGCTTCTTTTCAAAGGACCACACTAAATGAGCAGCTTCTTTAGAGGCCAGACCTTACTAGCACACTGATTGGTGACATTATGAGGTTCCGCCAAGAATCTATGGCATTAATGGCTGATGTGGAAGCCATGTTCCTCCAGGTTAGTGTTCCTTCAGAGGTTGTTGATTTACTCAGATTCTTATGGTGGCCAGATAGTTACATTAAAGGAATGCAAGTGCCATTGTTTGGTGCCACCTCCTCACCAAGCTGTGGTGGTTATGCTCTCAGACAATGTGCCGAGGACAGCAGGCATTTATTTGATACTCCATTAGTAGACACAGTTATGCACAATTTTTTGTTGATGTCTGCATAAAGTGTTAAAGCAGATCAGGCAGCTCAGCACCCTCAGCCCAAAAGAAGGCACTCGGAGTCTCGGGACAGGCAGCAGAATCAGACTTTATTGTACGGCGCACATACAAACTCAGCTCAGATGACTTGAGACCCGAGCATTCAGTGAGCTTCAGATTTATTACACTTCTCATCACAAAATATCCCCCCTTCACACAGATTCCCATCATCTGCTTTCCAGGGTTTCTCATGATGATGACCTCGCTCAGCACCTTTTCTCATAACAATCACCAGATGTTGCCGACTTTCTCATAACAATTTACTCTTCACTATCTGTTTCTTCATTAAAATCCCTTTGGCTCAAAAGATGTATTTGCCTCTTTGAGGTGAGCGTCACCTGATCACTCCTCTCTAATCCTGAGCTGTTAAAGATTGACGGCTTTTAGTTAATTAGTTCTCACCACTACTTTGGACTCCGTAGAACCCACCTGTGAAAACTGGACTGCTTAATTAATAACTCAATTAATGTTTACTGATTGCACTAGCATCTCTTATGGCTAACATAATGGATAGCCATGCCAGTTAGATGGCAGTGCGCAGCTTCACCGATAAGGACTACGCTGTGGACAGCTTGGCGTGGTGCCTCTTGACTACTTGAAATAAAAGCACAGGCCCATAACAATTAATGCTTACATAGTTTAAAACTGGTGTAGTATACACTTCTGTAACTTTATTATTATTCATAAAGATGCACAAACATCTATATATATAATTCATTAAGCCGCCAACAAGACAGACACCCATGGCGCACGCAGGACGGAGCCACGCCCACCAACTCTAAGACCATTGGATACGACGACAACTCGCAGAGCCACGCCCAACAACTCGAACGCGATGACTCAGAAAAAACACCGTCATTTATGTTCGTCTGTGCTAGAGTCCACATGCACCTCTGAGCCACGTTGACTGTTCATAGAGGCATGTTTCTCATGGATATGAATGGCTGTATGCAGCGTGTAAAACAGTGTGCGTGGGGTATCCCATGGGATCCTTAAAACAATCCTTTAAAACTGAGGTTAAAACACAATGAAGGAAGCAGTCTTTAAAAACCAATAAGCCCTGTGCCTCTTTTTCATTAGCGTCTCACCTGCTTCACCGATGCAGGCCCTGCAACAGTCGAGACGCTCTCTCAGCAGCTGACGTTCTCTGTGCCTGACTCCACTACTGTCAGTCGCCTGATTAAAAATGGCCTTTTGAAGGGGAGCTATGGACCCGCTATACCACAGGAACACATTGCCTTCGAGCCTGCTCTTGCTCACTCTAACGTACCGACTTTCTCTCTGTCCTTACTCGCTCGCACACTGCAAAGGGGAGTAATGCCCGCAGCACAACTCCACCCGGAAACCGTTTCAGCCACACTTCCTCGCCCCTTGCTACACTGTGAGTGCGATGATTATTTATTTAAAAATGGCCTTTTGAAGGGGAGCTGTGGACCCGCTATACCACAGGATCACCTGTGACATTGCCTTCACATTGTTTTCCTTTTATTTCTGATCCCGTCGAGCAGATCAGACACCCAGGCAAACAACACTGAATAATCAATAGCTGCAACCACTTTGCCCGCCCCAACTCCTCACCTGAGTCGGTTTCGTCTCTGTTCAGCAGTGTTTCCCAAACTTGGTCCTGGTGAACCCCGGTGGATGCAGGGTTTTGTTCCAATCAGATTCCTAATCATTAATGCCGGTGAAACTCATCCAGGATAAATCGGTTTTTCAAACGCAGCCGTGTAGCAGATTAGCTGGATGTAATAATCCGAGATGAATGCGCGCCCTCACGCTGAGTGACAAGCCAATGTATATTGAGTCTAGAAAACATGATCAGCAAGTCTTTGATAGGCTGCAACAAAATGATGAAAGAACGGGCGCATTTTTTTCACATAAGCTGGGTGGGTGGGTGTTAGTTAATTAGTTACTCGAAGGATTTCAAGATTTAATATGCACAAGCGGTAACACTGCAAAAGCAGCCCAAACCAGAAAAGACGGCTGGCAAAAAGTGGCCGACAAATTAAACGCGTGTGCATTGTACTTACTGAAAGCAGTGTTACGGATTTTGTAAATGTTCATTTTTTTCCCTCTGCTTAAAAAACATTAAAAAAAGTGGCTTGATTATGTGGCGTATACTACACCACGAGCTGGTATGCAGCGTGTAAAACAGTTTGTTTGTCGTGGATAATTTTCCTTTTACTTTTACACGAAGACAATTTCCTGTTAGATTTGCCTTTGCGATGACAATTAATAAGGCACAGGGCCAAACTTTCAAAAAGATGTGCATGTATCTGCCAAAACAACTTTTCAGTCACGGACAGTTGTATGTTGCTCTCTCCAGAGTTCCATCTTTTCATTCACTTACTGGTATGCCTGCAGGAACACGTGCAGCGAGCGAGAAAGAGCGAGCGACACACACACGCATACAGGTGCGCGAGAGAGAGAGAGAGAGCGCTGGACGCATAAGAATAATAATACTTCATTTCATTGATATACCGGTGTTTTCAGTATTCAAAGCGCTATCCACACAGGGAGGAACCGGGAAACGAACCCAAAATCTTCCACAGTCTCCTTACTGCAAAACAGCAGCACTACCATTGCGCTACAAGGCAGTTAAAGAATGCACCGGCCTCGATTTTGTTTTCACTTCTGTTTACAGCGATCGGATCGTAGCGTGCATTGTTGCAATGTTACTTTTCTTGGTGGCTTATTACATTACGGATGTTTCACATGTTAATTTTTTTCCCTGTGCTTAAAAGACATTAAAAAAGTGTTTCTCAACTGTGACTCCAGAACAACTCAGTACGCAAGCTATATTAAGTGTCAACAACGAAGACTCGCTACACCTTAATGAACAAATGCTGAAACTTATCCCTACCGACGAAGTAACTTTCACCATCGTCACAGACGATCCTGCTTTCAGTCACGGACAATTGTATGTTGCTCTCTCCAGAGGTCCATCTTTTCATTCACTCACAGTGGTATCCACAAACCCACCCTATTTGGACAACTGTGTCGTTCAGCAAGTGTTCACCCATCAATACATAATTATGCGGCGCATGCTACGCCGCGGGTTGGCTAGTATAAACTTAAATGCTACCTACATATATATATGAGCATAGAAGTGAAACAGGACAAACTTTAAAAATCAAACAGGTATCGCTAGCTAAGCGGAGGTAAGGTACGCTCGTAAACATGACCAGAGGAAGAGAGATTCGAACACAGGCTGGTGTGTGAGTGAGGAGGGCCCCACCTGGCTCCCCACTGCTGATGTCACGTATCACCCCACCGTCGACCCACAGCCTCTGTCTCAGAATAGCAGAATATATTCCTCCTACATGTGAACTATGATTCTTAGCGCCATGACACAAGTCACAAAATTAACCAGAATGTTCAAGCAAATTATAGAAAAAAGCCCGATCTAAATCTCTTAAGTAGTTCTCTCGTTTGCTAGCTAAGCGTCAACATGGTGAGCTCCAAGGCTGGCACTTGAGTGAGGAGGGCCCTGCATCTCTCCCCTCGGATTCGCACAAATAAATTGGTACGGCAAGCGAACTATGATACTTAGCACAATGAGAGACGTCACAAAATTAACTGGAATGTTGAAGCAAATTATAGAAAAAAAAACAATCTAAATCCGTTAAGTAGTTCTCTCGTGAAAAGTGGACAGACATACAGACAGACGATGGATTTTATGTATTGTGGCAAAAGCGCTCTCTTGGCATCGACCCAACACAGACTGACAGCGGAGGCACGTATTAAAATGAACAGAAAGATTTTATTTTTGTCTTCCTCGTGTCCCACAGGCCCTACACCGTCCCCAAAACACACACAAAAGAAAAACACCACAAATGTCACTTGTCTTTCTCCTCCACTCCTCCTAGGCAGCTTTGTCCTCCTCCTCTCGACTCTGGCGCCCCAAGTAGTGGCTGCAGGCTCCTTTAATAGTCCACCCAGAAGTGCGTCAGGTGATAATTAACCTAATTAAGGCTGCACTCCCGGTGTGACTGTATTGCTGCCCAGATGGGCTCAGGAAGCCGTGCAGCTCGCCCTGGCAGAGACCACAGAGCACAACAGGGATGAGCTCCGGTGTTACACAATTGTGGCCCTGATTTAACCCGGGGGGCTGCCATCAAGTGTTCTGGGGGACGTAGTGTGCATCCCATGGCTGCTCCCCCAGATCCAGTGTCAAAGGGGCATTCCGGCCGTCTGCCACAATATATATAGAGATATTTATACACACACTAATATGAAAGCTTGCCTGTAGTGTTCCCATAATTAAGCCTTGAATGCTTAGAGAAACTTGTTTAATCTACAGTATGTCAGGCAGAAGGCCCAGCACTTGTGTTCCTAAAACAAAATCTTGCTGCTTGTCAGTGTGACGATGCGGGTTTGGCTCCATGCTCCCCTTTGTTAGGGAGCCCTTGAACCCAACACCATCGGTAATGTCACCGATGAGCTAGACAGTGAGGCAATAACAACGAGCAAGGGGATGATGTAATAAAATAAAGGTGCAAAGTGCTTTTATTTAAAACAGTCAAAACAGTGTCCAAATCAAGTGCAGACAAAGTTCAATAAATAAATAATCCATAAAACAAGTGTCCAGTGGGGTTAAAACCATCCATAAATAATCCTTTAAAAATCAGAGGTTAAAAATGCAGAAATTAAAAATGCAGTCTCTCAGTCCCTTGCTATTCTCCGGCCCACCTCCATCACTGTCTCCCCGGCTCACCCATTGCTCTCTCAGCCGGCGGAGACCCAACAGCCACGAGCTCCTACAGTCAACCTCCGTCTTGGCTTCCAAAAGGACGCCACTGCCAGACCGTTGAGGTTGGCTCTCCATCCATGATCTTTTGCGCACCCGTAGTCGCTCCTCAGATCAAATGGGAGGACACCTCTCCTGCTCACCCCACTCACTTGCCTTCAGTGGGGCGAACTAGCCCCAGAGCACATCGGCCAAATGCTCCTTAGCGGGCCCCAGCTCGTTCTGTCTCTACTATAGGTGGCCAGATCCTCCCACTTAGACTGCCTTTTCTCGTCATTTAACCTCCATTATCAACATTTTCTATCGATCCTTCCATTTCTCTTCCACCATTTCTCTCTCCCCATTTCTCCTCCCCTGTAACCGTCTCGGGCTTCTCTATATATGCCAAGATGACATGGTAGCTGCAGCACATTAGCCCCAGGAACAATCACGGATGTGGGCAGTCTCTCACCTGCGCACTTAGGTGAGAAATGCCCACACCGCAGATCTCCCTGCGGCTCGCTACAGCCACCATGCCCCCTCGTTAAGCCATGAGTGCGGTGATTATTTATTTAAAAATGAACTGGCCTTTGCTGGGAGAGCTGTGGACCCATAACACCACAGTCAGCTCACCTCCTTCAAAGAACACAACATCCTCGATTCACAGAAATTCAAAACAAAGCAAGCAAAAGGGCAGGCAGGCTGGTCTATTATGCTAAAGTCAGTTGTGGCCTTTCTTAATGAACTCCTTCATGGTCTAAGACTATACTAACGTGCACCAGGATATAAGGCTTATTTTCATATGCGCTCCTGATTCTATTTGAATATATGCAGATCATCAACTTTAAGAATATACTTTTCTATAAAAGTCAGTAAAATCAGCTGGACAAAGTGTGTCTCTGTATCACAATCTGAAAGCTGCCTCTGTTAGACAGAAGGCTTTAAGATATCAAGGTGGGTTAGCAACGGTAAAGTTGTATTGGAAAACATCGCTGAAGATGACAGGGCAAAGGAAACAACAGGCCTTGACCTCGATCGAGTTTTACTTCCTACTGAAAGAGCACTAGGGGTACAGGTGTGTATCCAGTCCGACTGCTTCAAGTTTAGAGTTGACATCAACACCAAATCTCTAAGCAGAAGTTTACTGTCCATGGTGAGCTCTGTATGTGACCCACTGGGATTCTTAGCACCAGTGATTTTGCCTACAAGAAGCATTTTACAAGAGTTGTGTGGGTTGAGAATAGGGTGGGATGACACTGTGCCAGGACACCTCGCTCAGCAGTGGTCCAGGTGGATGTAAGATCTCCATCTGTTAGGTGAATTTGGACTTGATGGATGTTTCAAGCCAGCATGCTTTGGTGAAGCGGTTTCTGCTCTGTTGCATCATTTCTCTGGTGCTAGTCAAGTAGGGTATGACACAGTCACATGTCTACTTCAACAGAACTGTAGCAAACTACTTTGTCAGTGAAAACGCTAGAGTTGGGCCAGTCAAGCTCATAACCATCCATGATTAGAATTAACAACATCAACTTTAGCAGTACGCATGGACAGAATGCTAAGGAAGGAACTACAGCTGCCATTACAACATTCTGTGCTTTGGACAGACAGTAACTAAATATATTAACAATGAGACAACAAGATTCTGCACATTTGTGGCTAATAAGGTATCAGCTATTCTACAAACGTCAAAGGTGTCTCAGTGGAAGTATGTGAGCTCTCAAATCATTCCTGCTGATTATTCATCTAATGGCCAAAATGTGGATGTGTTTATGCAGAACAAGGTTTGACTGTTTGGGCCCGACTTTCATACCAAACCAACCAATGAAGGGCAGAATGTCGAGATCCCCTGGCAGACCTTACTACAACAGACCCTGAGATAAAGAGAAGTGTCCTGGTTAATTCAGTTGTGGCTAATGAAAGGGTAGATAGAGTTAATCAACTGATAGAATACTTCTTCTTATGGATGACACTTAAAAGAACAATGGCATGGTCCTTTAGATTAAAAATGATATTACTTAACCAATCCAAAATGAGAGAGGAGCTAAGTGCAAACAGAGCACAGAGTGAAACAGACAAAGTTCCACAACAACGCCAGCTGCACCAAGGAAGGTTGTCTTCTCAAATGCAAGTAACGAAGAACTGAGGAGCTTATGCAAGCTGAGATGGAAATGATCCATCATTGTTAGTATCAAGAGGAAATCTCAGCTCTACTAAAGAAGAAGAGTAGCTGGGAGCCTGCGCTGATAGACGTAACATCTACAATCTAAATCTGATACCTCAAGATGGAATTCTTTGTGTTGGAGGGGGACTCAGTCTATCGGCCATACCAGAGAAAGCCAAGTACCCTGCTGTCATGGCAAAAGACCATCATGTGTCACACTGAATACTACTATTAACTGTGATTCCTAAAAATAATATGTCACAGTGGGTGCTATCATATTCTTCTCGATTGCGTCAAAGGTCCCAGATTCCAAATGCTAATTTTTGAAACAGGAGAGTCCTGTCCAAGTGTAAAACTTGTCGCAGGCTGCATAGCACAACTGGTCGCCAACTAATGGCGGACCTACCTAGAAACAGAGTCCTTCCAGATGAACATGAATTTGTATGTAAAGTTTGTGTGAAGACGATAACAATGACATTTGGTAGACAAATCACTAAGATCTGTCTTCTGCAAGAAGAAGAATGAGGCATATTTCTTAATTTTCTAATGACTTTGATTTGTGTGTTATGGTAATTGTTTCTAGGAACAGAAAACAATTAGGGGTCGGGTATGTGTGAGTCAGGCTTTGCATTGACGTTTATTATGTCCTGTTAAGTTGAAGATATGTTAAATTTACTTTGTAGTTCAAGATTAGCTTTTGTATTAAGAACAGGGGTCGATAATCATTCTGTTTTAATGGGATATTGTTTATTTATGATGGGATGTTGGGTTGCAGGGGTTAATGTGAACAGAAAGCTTTATAAGTTGGTGTGTGTGGATTAATAAAGCCATGGAAGCACACAGTTTTCTTACCGTGTCTGTCTTAAAGTTTCATATTATACCTGTGAAAATATATAACTTAGAAAATGAACATTGTTTGATTTACACAACAATGGAGTGGATAAATGTGAAGCCCCAAGGACTGGACATGTGTAAATTATAGCAGCAGCCACACGTTGTTTCTCACCTACACTCGGTTCATTTCTGATCTGCCATCCCACCTGTTTCATTATTTGACTTTGCTACGTTAACTTTTGTTTTCTGAGATTGGGTTGTAAGCCCTGTGCTCAACGCACCTGGAGTGACCTGGAACACTGATTTTGGGGTGTTCTACCCCTAGAGAGTTGTCTTCACCATGGCTTGGCCACTTTAAAGAGTTTTTGGAACTGGGAAAATATGTGCAAAGAAACAAGAGATGATGTTTTAGCAAAGTTTGGGTTTTTTAGTAAAGTTATGGCAGCCCATTCTTGATCCATCTCAACTACGGCAGAATGTTTCTAAGGACTTTATCACAGATCTGTCTCCTTCTAAGGGTTTTACATCTTTACTGATAGTAGGTAATCACTTTTCATCATACATTCATTTCATTCCCCCTAAAAACTACCTTTATGGGTTTACATCAGTTTCCTTCATCAATCATTGCAGGTTGTGGATCACAATTCATGTCTTGGTTTTGGAGAAGTGTTTGGGATTCCTTGAGTTGTACTGTCAACTTAACATCTGGTTATCACCACAAAGAACTGAAGAATCAAAGCATCACTGGCAAATGTCCAGTCGTTATCACCAAGTAGTCACACTCCAATGTGTGTTTAATGGAGAATGCAAAAATGATAGAAATGAAAGAATTCATGGACACATTTAGCATAAAAGCCCACCAAAGCACCGTACAGTATGTACATCACTCTATTGATTCATCAAACACCAAAGTCAGAAAAAATGTCAAATTCTTGTGTCACATTCGTTATTTCATGTCAAGATTTCAGACTAGCACTGTGGTCCTTTCTCCTCATAATCTTGTCTGTGGCATTCCCTCCATGTCACCTTTCTCATAAATGTCACCTTACTTTAATTATTTTCACAGGTTTTGAGATGGATTTGGGGGGATTATCGTTTATATTTTTATACCACAGAAATGAAATCTCTCTGTAATGCAACAACTATGTTAAATTTGTGTTAAGAAAAATAGAAACATAAATATTATTATTATAAGGGGCATACTGATGCTCTGTGTTTTTACATGACAAGGTATAAAAGGTTTAGAATAATGTTTTTGACACTATGTGCAAACAAAGACTTGTGATATTAAAATGAGTGTGGTGTGAATATAATATTATTAGATGAGATTATTACTGTAGATGAGAAGCAGCTTGTAAATGGATAAAATATGTAAAGACGACCGTGGAGCTCATAATGCAATGGCTGACTCTGTAAGTGATGTTACATCTGACAGGAGTTTGACACGAACTGAAGTGTTTGTAGACAGGAATGTCAGCAGATGCTGAACTGTCTGTGGCCTGATGGGCATTACGCACATCGAGAGTAAATGTTCATATAGTGCCAGGAGTGTAGATTGTTTGAGCTGAACACTCAGAATAAATCACCATTGTGTGTGTTTGTGTGGAGATATAAAACAAGTGACTGGAGTGTCATCTAGTGAGGACGACTATAATCTTTGTTGTATTACAGTAAATATCTCATGGTGGTCTCACTAATGAGGAACACGACAAGTGGCAGGTGATCTGTTGCTTGACTTTAGCAGGGTGTAACTCTTGGTTTATGTAAGATATGAGACTTGCTGTGTCATCTCTCTTTACCAGGACTTTTCCAACATAATCAGGGGACTCTATAAAAGAGTGGCTTTGGGGACACTTTTTTTTTCTGTTTATTTTTGAACATTATTAAGCTTACAACAGCATTCCAGCAATCAAACGCAACTTGGCTAGCTCAAGAAGAAAAGACTCCTAGCTCTATAACTGCTCGAGGGAGCCCACCTGACATGAAGCCTGCTGGGTGGACATTAATATAAACCATTCAGGTGAATTAAATTATTTAATTTAATTAAGTCCTAGTGTTTGATAAGTGTTGTTTCTCTGAAAAACAAACCTGTGCATGTTAAGGTGAAATAAAGTTTGTTTTTACCTCACTGACACAATCTTGTATTCACTGACACAAGTCACCGAGACATTAGTGGTTGATTTAATACCTGATTCACATCCTTTAGGTCATCTTTGTGTGGCACTCACAGTGGTGGACAAACTGGGTCAAGCCAAACGTAAGGTCCAGACTGTAATTTGTAGGTCCAGAAGTGTGCAGCCTGTCACTGCTGAGGGTCCCAGGGGTGAGTATTTCAGGGTGTGCACATAATGCAAGGGTTAAAATGCTAAAGTATTGTTTGGCGGGCATTTCTTGTCACCAATTATGAAAAAAACTAAAAGGTTTGTGTCCTGCCTTGTATTTTATTCATTGGCCTCATTGAGCTCAGATTCTGCTGTTTGTTACTGTTGACATTTTCCATCAACGATCTTATTAGTGATAGGAAAATCGATTTTATTGCATTAAGTAAAACATGGCTTAGCTCTGAAGGTGCAGCTGTTTTAATTGAATCTGCACCTCCAAATTACAGCTTTACTCATGCAGATCTCCAACTTAAGAAAGGAGGTGGTTTAGCAAATATTTACTCAAGTCTGTTAAAGTGTAAAGATGTCAGCTTTGATACATTCAAGTCTTTTGAGTACCTTGCCATTGTTATTCATGGAATTTCTCAGTCTCTAGTATTGTCCGTTTATAGACCTCCTAAATATAATGCTTCTTTCTTTGAGGTATTCTCAGACTTAGTGTCAGTTATAATAACTCCTTCCACTTGTGTTAGGGTCTGCACCGACCCGTTTTAAATTTTAAATGCATACAAGAATCACATAAATTTGTTTATTGCATCAAGGCTTTTTGACTTTGTCAGGAACCTCTATTTCAACAAAATAAAGCAAAAAAAAAATATTTTTACTAAATTATAAAATGCTCTGGTTGAAATTATGACCTTTGTGTTGTTAGGGTCGGTTTCAACCCAGTTATGATAATACGATGATAAAGCAATAATTAGAGCCAAAACTGAAATCCTAAGTGCACTGTCAGCTGACACACTGACCACCAGCTCCTCTCCTAATCATGTGAGCTTTCTCATTTTGCGTGGCTTTCCAGTAGACCTGCACAAAGACGGGCCTGTCCAGACATGTGAGGTGAATTCACTCATTTGAGTGGCCATTTGACTTGCAGAGTGCACATTTACAATTTGAAGCATGCAAAAATGAGAAGAAGATTTACAGTGAGCCAAGTTCTGGATCATATTTTTGGTGAAAATGAAGGAGAGGACACAGAGCAGCATAGCGATTCAGATGAGCAGGTTTCTGAGGAAGAAGACAATGTGGAGTATCATCCAGAAGACACAGACACATCTGATGAGTCGGATGAGGAGGTCACTGGTGCTGAAGCTGCTCCTGCTGAAAGATTCAAGTCCAAAAATGGTAAGATCTTTTGGAGCTCAGTACCTCATGATGTACATGGCAGGGCAGCTGCTGCAAATGTCATCAAAGTGACCCCTGGAATCACAAGGTTTTGCTCTGACCAGAGTCAGTGACATCAAAACATGTTTTGAGCTATTTATGCCATTGTCACTAAAAAGAATCATCATTACTATGACGAACCTTGAAGGAAAAAAAGTCCATGGTGACATGTGGAAAGACATTGATGAGGAATACCTGGATGCTTTCATTGGTTTTCTTCTTCTTGCTGGAGTGTACAGATCCTGCAATGAGGCCACTGATAGTCTATGGGACGCATCAACAGGCAGAAATATTTTCCGGGCAACAATGTCACTTCAGACATTTCAAATGATATCATGAGTCCTCAGATTTGACAACAGAGAGACCTGAGTGAGATCTGACAAGCTTGGTCCCATCAGGGATGTCTGGGAGAGATGGGTGCAGCTCCTTCCGCTGATGTTCAATCCAGGGCCAGAGGTGACAGTGGATGAACGTCTTGTCCCTTTTCAAGGAAAATGCCCCTTCCGGCAATACATACCCAGTAAGCCAGGGAAATACGGCATAAAAATCTGGGCAGCCTGTGATGCAAGAACCAGCTATGCCTGGAATCTACAGATTTACACAGGCAAAGCTGCGAGTGGCATCCCTGAGAAAAACCAAGGAAAACATGTAGTCCTTGATATGACCACTGGACTGCAGGGTCACAATATCACTTGTGACAATTTTTTTACCAGCTATGACCTCGGACAAGAACTTCTCAAGAGGAAACTTACCATGGTGGGAACAGTGAAGAAAAATAAACCTGAGTTGCCTGCTGAAATCTTGCAGGTGAAGGGCAGGGCTCCACTTTCCTCAAAGTTTGCTTTTACAGACACCACCACTGTTGTCTCATATTGTCCAAAAAGAAACCGGAATGTGATACTCATGTCTACTCTTCACAAAGACGCAGCTGTATCATCAGGAAGTGACAAAAACCGACAATTATCCACGACTATAACAAAAACAAAGGAGGAGTGGACAACCTGGACAAGCTGACAGCCACATACACATGCCAGCGAATGACCAGAAGATGGCCAATGGTTGTGTTTTACAACATCCTTGATGTGTCTGCATTTGTGTTGTGGAGCCACGTCCACCAAGGGTGGAACTCAACCAAAAAAAACAAGCGGAGACTGTTTCTTGAGGAGTTGGGAAATTCCCTTGTCAAGCCACACATTAGGCGAAGGGAACGGGTGCCCCGAGACCCAGACAGCTGCAGAGCTCACCCAGCACTCCATCCTCACCATCAGCAACACAGAGAGAATCTGCATCAGCATCCTCCTCAGCCAGCCCTGCCTCAACACCAACCGAAACAGCAACAACCCCAGTCAGGCCGCCTGATTCGAAAAAAAAGAGGTGTCAGGTCTGCCCAAGCAGTAAGGACAGAAAGACAAATGCATTGTGTTTCAACTGCAAGAAATATCTCTGCAAAGAACACTCAAAAAGTGTCACTAAACACACAAATACACAAGCATGTTCTTGTACACAGAGGTTTTTACTCTGATTTAGCTTTGTATTAGTTTCGGAACTTGTAATTGATTTCTATTTGTTTGATTTTCTTGATTGTTTTTTGTTTATTTGACCATGCAAATATATATTTTGTGTCATGACCTGTTCTGCTTTTCATTTTTTTCAGTTTATATTAAAGTTCTATTGCTGAAAAAAATATTTTTTTGCCTTTTCTTGATGAAAATATCTATGGGTCGAAATTGACCCATAACACCATAGATGTCACTTTAGTTATTAATATTAAAATGAAAAAATAAATAAAAAAATTTATTTAAGAGATGTGTTCGATTAATAATGTATCTCTATCTATACCCCTCAGTATTAGTCAGGTAACACAAGAACCTTTTATTTATTAATATGATTCTCTTGAGGTTCATTTTACCATTTTTTAAAATTGAAATCAAGGGGTATACTGACAAAAAAAGGCCCAGAGGCCCACACCAAAAGTATTAAAACCAACATTGTCATGGATAAGGAAGCCTAACAAGGTAACCAAGAGATGAGAAACAAATTGGATGATAGCTTATTGTTTTTAGTGTATTTTATAGCTGATTTAATACACGGGTCAAAACCGACCCGTTAACATAAGAGATGATAACAGAAAGCTAACACAAGAGGAAGGTTAAACCTGCTAGGATTGTTCCTGTTTTTCTCTTTACATTGCAGAAGAACAGTGGAGTGTAAAGCCTTTGGAAAGAAGATTTTATTGTTTTTTTATTTTTTTGTTATTTTTTCAGTTTATTGAAATCTTAGTCTTAATAATAACGTCTTGTCTGAAGAAGGGGCCTTAGTTGCATCGAAAGCTTGCATATTGTAATCTTTTAGTTAGCCAATAAAAAGGGTCATTTTGCTTCACTTCTCACTACATCCATAATGGCTAACGCGGTACAACACCCTAGTGCTAAAGAAATGGAGCTAATTGTATCTCAAAAGTTGTAAATCGCATCGGAAGGAATGAGCCAAATAAGTAAAAGGAATGTAAATGTAGTAAATAATGGCATATATAATCAGAAACTCAAAAAAGAACCAAATACTAAAAGTAATTTTATGCATCTAAATCCTAACTTCTTTCAGTGAAAATTTAGCATGATCAATCTGCAACTGATAAAAAGAAAATAAAAATCAGCTAGGAGGTATCTGTTATGAATTCAGAGCTATTATTACTTTTTTCCCCCCAAAGGTTATACTGTAAATGCATCGGACACAAGATAAAGTTTCCATAGCATTTGTTTTTTTAAATTGGAAACACTTTTGTCCCATTGAATATACTAGTGAGAGGCCTGTATCACAAATTTAAATTGTCTAATATCTTTACAAGATAGTGTTGTAAGAGCCAATTTTAGAAACTTAAAGTTTTGAGTTAAACTCATATTAATGTTTGCTTTATTTGACTAGAATATAATTCCTTCTATAGTCATAGACAATGGTGTAGTCTTTTTTCCCCCTATAAGTTAGTAAGAGATAGAATCTTCTTGCTATAATTGAGAAACAGTGTGATATTAGGTTCAGTTGTGTTTAGAGCAGGTCCCAGTAAAGAGGGACTAGAAAGACCCATTTTCTACTCAGAGATGGGATAAGCGTACAGTTTTCTGACCGCTTTGAAATGGTTCAGAAACGTCTTGAAATGGTTCAGAAATTATAAGTGACTAGTAACGATTTAAGATGTAACAAGATTAAGCTTAGAACTAAATTTTTTCTTATTATAATTTTTCCTTTTTTTTTGCTATTTTAATTTTCTTTTTTGTGTGAACTGTTTTACTTTGAAACTTAACTAAACTTTTAAAAATGAAGATATTTTGTCTGTGGAATCATTTCTGCGCGTCAGGCTTTTGTTGAATCCCATTTTTTGAGTTGGAGCTGCTGAATTTTGGAAACTTTGGGAAAACGCAGCTACGAGTGTTTTTGGATCAGCACCACCATTTTGTAGCTCGGTGTCCCCGGAGTTTGTGATCATCATTGTGAACAGTGCGACGGTGCCATTTTATTCAACTCGATATCTAACTTAATGGATTTCTTAAGGAGTGTTATTACACAATTAGTCTTGTACAACGATACTTTTTACCACACAGGTTTATTTTACTTTATTTATTTGTTTGTTTGTTTCTCGGTTCATTTGACTACAAGTCTCTGACTATGCATTGCTTTCTCCCTTTGGTTTTGGTTCTCCTTCTTTCCTGCCTTTAGTATTTTTTATCAGGTGAACCTTTAACGTCTACCTAATGATCCATCAGCCTTGTTGTCTCTGCTTCATCACGGCACAAGAACAGTAACAGCTTAATGTAAGAGTCCTGTTAAAAGAATAATTTGGGGGATAAACATCTACAGCCACAGGGGGGCGCCAGAGCGGGACCTGAAAACTGAACCTGCCTGAAGAACGCGAGTCATCAGAGTCGTACAGCACAGCCACCGAGAGACAGCATTAAAGACGCCATAAATCAAATATTTAACACTCAAAGCAGGAACACAAATGAATATTCATGCATTACCAGTTTTTCTTGAAGGAGCTAAATCATATCGTAGATATCTAAGACAAAAGATTTATGGCAATCATGATAGCTCCTCTAAAAACTGAATCCCAAAGATGAGCCATTGGGTCACTTTAAAAGGCTGTAGACTGCCAGGCCTGAGGCTTCACCTGCACACCCCTGAGAACACTGGGGGTCTAAGGGCCTGAAACAGGGACAAAGAAACTGATAAATACTCTGAAAAGAAATACGTTTCTAAATAAGGAACTGCACTGAGCCTGTCGTGAAAATCTGAGTGATGACAACTAAGTTGAGGTGGCGATACACATTTTAAACATCTGATGGAGTCCGGCTTTACTGAGTTCATTTATAACACAGCAGTGCCATCTTCAGGGCGACGGAGGACAGTGCAACACTTAATCATTCTTAAAACGAGAGGTCTGTTCCAGAAAGAGAAATTAGATCATCTTGGATCTTTGAACGGGTCAGCTGCTATTTATAATATATATATATATATATATATATATATATATATATATATATATATATATATATATATATATATATATAAATGATTTGGATGCAATAAGAAGTGATGAAACATGACACCTTTTATTGACTAACTGAACAGATTACAATATTCAAGCTTTCAAGGCATCTCCTTCTGCAGGGTAAGACTATAAAAATACGGAAAAGTATAATCTTTAACTTGATGATTTGCATATATTTAAACACAATCATGAGCATATATGAAAATAAGCATCATATCCTGGTGCACATTAAAATAGTGAGGATTAAATCACAAAAAGGCCTGTGCCTGTATATCTTTAATTTTTTCATAGCAAGCTGGAAACCACAGATACTTCAAAAGTCAAGGTCAGGTATGCAGGGAGGGGCTGACAGGTAACCCCCCCTTCTATATGGTGAATGTTAGCTGAGGACTGGAAATAATGATGGCAGGTCCTGGATGGGTGTAAGGTGGGGAGAGGGCCTGTCAAGTGGCCATGATAGACAGAACAGAGTGCTGCGTTCATTAGGCTGAGAAATGTTGGTGGAGCCAATCAGAGGCAGGACAAGACAGTGGAATGCTGGGTGTCAGATGAGGGGGCGGGTTTACAGAAAGTCCTGGGCCAGCTGAGTGCAGAAGGCTGCAAAAGGGGGATGTGGTGCTTGAGAGAAAGTGTGTCAGGGGGAGATGTGCTGAATCTTTATTGTGCTGAGACCCCTCTGCGCTGCGTCCATTAAAGTTCATCAGTGAAAGAATTGACTCCAAGTGCAAGACCTGACATTACTGCCTCAGATTAAAGACAGGGCTTTGAAAGCACAGGCAAAATTCCTGTAGGACATCACTGTCATGCCATCATTAGTAGTGCAGTCTGGAGAGGCAGGAGGTGTGAGTGAGCAGATAGAGGGAACAATAGATTAGTGTAGAGCTACAGTATATACACACATATATTCATACTGTCCATCCATTTTCCAACCCGCTGAATCCGAACACAGGGTCACGGGGGATATACATACTGTATATGAATATATATATCTAATACTAGCTGATTACCCAGTGGCTTCGCTCACTGAATGCAAGGGAAAAAAACTAAAATATAGTATTTATAAAATAAGTTTGTTAATTACCAATGTTATTTCTGAAGAAATAAAGAGCATTTACAATAAACAGAAATTATATTATATTATATTATTAATTTTTGATAAAAGAATTTGAAGAAGATATAAGAAGCATATAAATTATTAAAAAGTCAAACATTAACATTTCAGAAGTAAAGATACATTGAGTACTACTGTAGTGGTTTCGGGCAAACTACCTGCTTGACAACCTTGCACTATGTGCCTGTGATTTAAGCGAAAAATTATTCTGAGAAATGTGGACGCTGCCTTTCTGTGCTTAACGGGCAGAAGGTCCAAACAATTCCCAAGTTCAATACTTAACATGAAGAGGTCGGTACATCTTTTTTAGATGTAAACCCTCCATTTTCTTAAAAGAATTAATCAGAAAGCAACCTTGAATGTTGGGGGTTTTATTGACCCGAATTCATCTTAAGGGACAGTAAGTAGCCGTGCACTGCAATTTAGCAAGAGAGTCCCGCTTCGATTGTGCCGATTACACTTATTCGCAGAGATTTCCACTGTCCCAGGAGCCGACAGGACACTTGAAGTGTGACAAACAGCGAGAAGAGAGGACGCTGCCCGAAACTGTGAAGCTGTTGACCAGGAGGAAAAGGCCGACATTCCGCTCCTCCCAGCGTCCACTTTGTTCTCACGTCCCCTCGCCACTGAAGATGGTCTCGTCATCACACTGTTTACAGCTCGGCTCAGTTTAAAAGTAGAAAGACGCAAAGCTGTTTTCTTCATCTCCTTTTCTATCAAGGTGTAGCGTGTTCCTCTTAAGTTGAATGAGGAGCCCAGCACACACAAAAATCTCCTACTCTTAGGAAAATTAATTCTATTAAGTACGGAACCCAACACAACCTTAGCCCCAATTTGATATCCTCTGGAGTTGTCTTTTATGAATTTATACAAAGGAAAAAATCACCCCAACAATTCTTTAAACAATCAAAAATACCCTAATTAATATGCCACCCCCTTAAACACTCTATAATATACTCCTCAGAAACGGCGAAACAGCAAAGAAAGAAAGCAAGCAAGGAAAAGAAACGAAAAATGACCCTATTTACAAACAGCACAAATATATTCACAGTACTTAAACCTATATTACATCTATATACAAATATAAGTTAGACACACACACAATCCCCACACATTCCCCAGTCTCTTTTATATTAACTTTGTTTTAAAGTCTAAATTCACACGGCCTGGGAAATCTGCAGTGAATCCAGTGATCAAGTCAGATACGTTCCGCTGACTCGTATACTGAATTTAAATGTAAAAGATGTGATCTCACTGGCCTGGCGACGATTCCTTTGTTGAAGGAAGAAGTCCGTCTCACCCGGGTGTCTCGGCATTAGCGTCAGTCCATGGCCGACACCCACACCATAAAAGCAAAGTAAAGCCGTGTGCTCCGAAGGTCCTTCTAGGTTAGCCGGCACTCCTTCTCCGTGCGCCCAACCGTCCTTATTACTGAGTCTCACTTACTTTACCGCTGGCTTCTTCTTTACATTCACCTTCTCAGCTCCTTATTTAAACAGTCTTTTTTGTTCTTTTCAATATCAGTAAAATAACTCTCACACAAATAATAAGTTCCTATATTATATGTTCTGTGATCATACATCATTTCCGTTTCAAACACGAAAATAATTTTATTTATATATATATATATATATATATAGTAATCCCTCCTCCATCGCGGGGGTTGCGTTCCAGAGCCACCCGCGAAATAAGAAAATCCGCGAAGTAGAAACCACATGTTTATATAGTTATTTTTATATTGTCATGCTTGGGTCACAGATTTGTGCAGAAACACAGGAGGTTGTAGAGAGACAGGAACGTTATTCAAACACTGCAAACAAACATTTGTCTCTTTTTCAAAAGTTTAAACTGTGCTCCATGACAAGACAGAGAAGAATGCAAACATACCTTCCTCTTCAAAGGAGTGCGTGTCAGGAGCACAGGCTGTCACAGAGATAGAGAAAAGCAAACAAATCAATAGGGCTGTTTGGCTTTTAAGTATGCGAAGCACCGCGGCACAAAGCTGTTGAAGGTGGCAGCTCACACCCCCTCCGTCAGGAGCAGACAAAGAGAGAGAGAGAGACAGAGTTTGTTTTTCAATCAAAAATCAATACGTGCCTTTCGAGCTTTTAAGTATGCGAAGCACTGTGCAGCATGTCGTTTCAGGAAGCAGCTGCACAAAAGGTAGCAACGTGAAGATAATCTTTCAGCATTTTTAGACGAGCGTCCGTATCGTCTAGGTGTGCGAACAGCCCCCCTGCTCAATCCCCATACGTCAGGATCAGAGAAAGTCAGCGCAAGAGAAAGAGAAAAGTAAGCCGGGTAGCTTCTCAGCCATCTGCTAATAGCGTCCCTTGTATGAAATCAACTGGGCAAACCAACTGAGGAAGCATGTACCAGAAATTAAAAGACCCATTGTCCGCAGAAACCCGCGAAGCAGCGAAAAATCTGCGATATGTATTTAAATATGCTTACATATACAATCCGCGATGGAGTGAAGCCGCGAAAGGCGAAGCGCGATATAGCGAGGGATTACTGTATATATATATATATATATTGTGGCGGACAGCCGAGTCCCATACCAGGCTGGGATGCCCCTTCAACACTGGATCTGGGGGAACACCGTGGCAGCCCCCCTGGGTTGCATCTGGGACACAATGGTGGAACAATGGAGCTCATCCCTGTTGGGCTCCATGGCCACCGCCCGGGGGAGCTGCATGGCTTAACGAGCCCATCTGTGCTGGACTGCAATCACACCCAGAGGTGCAGCCTGAAGTTGGTCAATGAGAACCTGGAGCTAGTGATCGGCGGAGTGAAGCCTCATGAAGCATCAACACGTTTGAAGCAATTGTGTCGGAAATCGTATCGAAGCTTCGAAGCATTTGACACTCACCTCTCTAGGGACACCTCCTGGCCATTTGTATTAACAGCACATTTTAACAGTAAACTCTTAGAGCATTGTGGACGAATACCGAATCTCTATGAAGTTGTGATATACACCTTTGAAGTCAAAAATTATAATTGGCAATAATGTCAAGCATTGTAAATCGACATACGCTTAGCAAGTAATTATTCTGCAGTAATCGGATCAACGTTGACTAGTTATGTTAGGCGCTAGCACGGATTACCATTGTTTAGAAGTAAATGTATGCGTAACGGTGTCTTGAACAATTACGCCAGTCGGACAGCGCCAGGTCTCGTGTTCAATAACAAACCTGGTCAGCATCTGTCTGGGGATTGCAGATTGCCGTTGCCTGATGCATTTGATTGATAGTTCCGATTATGCGGCAATGCTCCTTGAAAACCTGGTTGGTGTTAGACTTCTAATCGGGAATTGAATCTGCATAATGTACATTCATATTCTAATTCCAATGTAAAACCAGCATATATCAGTATTTGAATTAAACTCTTCAACCAAACTAGACTACACCTCGTGGAAATGAGATTGGTCCATCACTAACTGTCACTAAATTTTGCAATAACTATACTGATACGAACTGGCGCTACACATCCACATCGTCACGTGCATTGGAAATGAGACGCTGAGCTTTTGACGCACAAATGTTTCAAAACGACACCTTGAAGCTTGTTTAAAAGTGCACGTGAGATGATGAAGGGGAGGTAAAGCCAAATGTCACTGAGATATGTCGTGTGTTACTTTTATCAGCACTGTCAATTACTTCACCCCATGTTAGCCTTGTTAATGACGACGCTGTAGACTCTTCATTGATTGATACAGACGCCGGCATGAAGATCTACTAATGCACTGGAAACAAAGAGCAGGCAGCTATCCATATTTATAGTAATTTCAAAAAAAATCTGTCTTTGCCAGAAACATTTATTCTTGTTTACCGTAAGAGCAGCCCATACTAATCATTTATCTCGAAGCATGCGCAAATAAGACTTGATACACGTATATCACCTAACGTTCAAAGTACAAGACCTGCAGTTTACATATTGTAACATAATATAGCTAATACAACTAATGAAACCCTCTACGTTAGCTAGATCTACCATTTCATCATATACATGAAACAAGACACATATTTTCATTAGATACATCTTTATCACACTGCTGCCTCACAATAAGGAGACTCAGGTTAATTTCCCGGCTCCTCCCTGCGTGGTGTTTGCATGTTTTCCTCGTGTTTGCGTGGGTTTCCTTCGGGTGCTCCGGTTTCTTCCCACAGTCCAAAGACATGCAGGTTAGGTGCATTGGAGATCCTAACATGTCCCTAGTGTGTGCTTGGTGTATGTGTGTGTCCTGCGGTGGGCTGGCATGCTGCCGGGGATTTGTTCCTGCCTTGCGCTCTGTGCTGGCTGGGATTGGCTCCAGCAGACCCCCGTGACCCTGTGTTTAGATATAGCAGGTTGGACAATGACTGACTGACTGACAGACATATTGAACATTAATGCAGTAATTATAGCAGCAATAATGAACCTGAGGAAGAAAAGGAATATTTATGAGAAGGGACAGAAACAGTGATATCGTAGCAAACAGTATAAAAACAACATATAACACAGTAAATAGAACATATAGAATATCAAACAAGATATTACACTTCACCAGCAACCACCCGGTATCTCATAAACGGAGCTGTGTTAAAACTCGATTCAGAAGAGTCCACACCCACTGTAATACGAAGGAAACAAAAATGAATGAATAACTTCAAACGGATACTCAAAAACATTCATTAATCGGAGCTTACACAGAAGACGCCAAAAAACTCAGCAAACAATTGAACTGAATCAGAACCCCCACCCCACCTGGCACTCACTCCCTTATCACCACAATGTGTCAGAAGGTACAGCGGGCATCCTGGCCAAGTCAGGTGTCAGAATTGTGCACAAACCCACGAACAATCTGCGCACGGTCCTCTTTAATGCTAAAAACAAGAAATCGATAGCAGAAACACGAAACGCAGTTTATAGTATTCCATGCAGTTCTTGCTCAGCAGTATACATAGGACAAACTTCAAAAAGAATCTCAACACGTATACAGGAACATCGCAACGCCGTCAGAAGAAAGGACTCACTTTCATTGATCTACACGCATACTAAATCAACAGGACATACATTTAACTGGGACAAGTCAACTTTAAGGCTAGTACTAAAAGTGGCAGAGAGCTGGCCGAATCTTGGTTATCAAATGAGAACGCCATCAACAGACACTTGGACGTAAATCCAGCATATGTAAACTTAAGAAGAACATGTTCATGATAAATAAACTGTACACCCAATACCCCCCCCCCCAATCACACTGATTTAGCCACCCCCCATCCACATAATGTTTTGCTATATATTGCCTTTGATTCTTGCAAGTCTAAGCATTATCCTCTGATGAAGACCCCTGGCAGGGGTTGAAAGCTCAGGAATAAAAAGTACTTCATGATACATGATACATTTTTTCTCCCTTTGTGGATCTCCAGCTGCATATATATATATACACGCATAACGCTGTTCACTATAGAAGTGAGGCAGTGCAACACAGAGACTGGAATATTTATGAGAACAGCCAGAATATTATGGTGAAGGAAGTGTTTTGAGCCATATTAGTACAGCTGTTCTTATGCATTCTATTAGTCAGCATTTTAATATGCAAAATTTGTCATTTTATATTTTGACACTAAGTAATGTACTGCACAATAATTTCAGTTGTGTTGATGATCCAGAAAGATTTGTTTCACCAATCACAACTCTGTTGAAATTTTGTAACCTGGTGGTGGAATATGCAGTGTAATGTAATTAATATAACTTCCTAACTCTGGGGTCGAAGCAGTAAGCTGACATGAGGAGTGGAAATGTCCCGCCCCCATGCATTGCGGTTCGAAGCACTGAGCAGACATGCGTAGTACTGAGATTGCATCCTGATGGGGTGCCGAAGCCTCAGACATGCTGAGTACTGAGATCGTGACGGGACACCGAAGCCTCTGACATGCGCACTAGGTTAACTGAGGCTTCGAAGCCTCGAGCAGATTCGAAGCCTCAGACATGCGTAGTACTACTGAGATTGTGTCATGGCGGGCTTCGAACGGGGATTTGAAGCCTCAGACATGCCTAGTACTGAGCTCATGACGTGACTCCGAAGTCTCAGACATGCGCACTGGGTTAACTGAGGCTTCGAAGCGTCGAGCAGATTTGAAGCCTCGGACATGCGCACTGGAGTAAATGAGGCTTCGAAGCCTCGAGCAGATTCGAAGACTCAGACATGCGTAGTACTACTGAGATTGCGTCATGACGGGCTTCGAACGGGGATTTGAAGCCTCAGACATGCGTAGTACTGAGCTCATGACGGAGCTCTGAAGCCTCAGACATGTGTAGTACTGAGATTGGATCATGATAGGGCTTCGAAGTCTCGAACAGACATGGTCACTGGTTACTGAATCTTTGTGAAGCCTCAGCACACTCAAAGGCATTGACCTCTATATTCTGAGAGTCTATCTGACACTTAACTCTCTAGTTATATTTTGTAATTCGTATTGACATTACACACTTCACTTAATATAGTTAAACTACAATTCAGGTAGTTGCTGAGAAGTAATTATTGTTCTTGTGGTTTGCTGTGATTTCCTTTGTCTGATACATAGTGTCAAAGATATATTGTCATATATCAACTTTATATATATAAAAAGATTAGGTAAATCGTGCAACCTTTTTATGGAACGCTTAATTTTGTTCAAAACCGTACGTCATATAGTATACATCTATAAATATAATTTTTTTGTCTTCATTAGGAGAATACAACAATGATACTCTCGTGTCAATTAAACCAATTTAACGTGCATATGTCAAACAACATATTTCCACATCCGCCGCAGTAAGAACAGTAGTAGTAGTTCAGTTGTGTGAAGCTCGTTGGTTATCCTGATTAGGTGGCTCAATGGTATCGCAACTGTCTCTCAGTAAAAACACCAGCGGTTCGCGTCGTCGATCCTCCACTTGATAAAGGTTTTTTTCAATTCCTCCATTTAACAATATTTTCAGCTTGGACGGATAGCGAGCGAATGGAGCTGTCGAGGGAAGATTGGGCCGCCATAGTCGGGCAGGGGGCACACGTCCCTAATTATATTGTGTATGTAAAGAGTTTCACTGTAAAACGTAATAAGCTTCATATTTGTGTGTTTGGAGACCCTGGTGTCGTACTGAATTTGTATTGTAGAAAAACAAACTACTGTCCAGCATGCCTAAATGTGTCTTTTCGTTTCTGATCGCTATACGGCACTACCAATTTAAGACAATTCGCTATAAACAGTTTCAGCCAATCAGCGCCTTCTAAACATGCAGAATGACAGTGTGACCCTTTATTGTAGCGGCGCAGCATCTTCGTACAGTCAGTCATTGTCCTGTTAGACTATTTACTGTTAAGTGCTGCTTGAGGTAGCGTTTATAGTACAACAGGTGGCCTACGTAGTTCTTAAATTGGTATTGAAATGCACACACAAGTCTCCTAAATTATTTATTGAAATGCCTACATTTACAGTGTCCGTTTTAGGAAATCGTAGTTTTTACTTGTTCCCGTTATTAGGAATTACAATTTCTCAGTGTCATATATTATTCGTTACTACTCGCGAGTCCCGCATCATTGAGATTCTGATTTATATTCGGTATAAGCAATTTTTAAAAGGAGCGTTCATTGAACTGACTATAGCAGACTTGTCATCTTCTTAAAATGACTTTATTGATTTGATGTTGACAATCATAAGGTCAAAAACCAAGGAGGCGAAGAGTTTGCACGGACTGTGCTGTTTCTTTTTTTTCGTGACATCGCATCAGTAGAGGGTGCGTCAAATTAACAATGCATTCTGTCCTAAATGGCAGCGCACACGCTTTTTGATATTTCCTAAAGGCCAATGTGTCTCAGTTTGCTCATTAATATATTTTGACAGTGTATTTTAGTGAGAATGATTATAAACATATTACCCATGTTCATTTCCCATGTAGATATGTAACGTTTGGAGAGAATAAATAAAAAGTAACAACACATATAATAGTTATGTTGCATTGTTTATGATTAACAAAATTCATAGTTTATCTGAAATGTTCTACTTATACAGTCGATTTATTCCACTTCTGAAGGTGTACATTGTCGGTATTCTCCATTGCAATTGCCCCAGAGTGTAAGGTGTGCCAGTGCAACTGAAGGGTGGCAGACGAGCTCACGTAATGGTGACAAGGCACATCCTCACTCTGATGCAGAGGCTCTTGTCATGAATATTCCCATCTTGTGCTTTTTCTCGTTCCTGCCAGTTTACTATTATTATTGGACATGTATGTAGAGGGAATGTGTGTCTTATTTTATGTCTATGAAAGGAAGGACAGTAAAGCCTTGAATGAAACTGAGTGTTGATACTTTGGGTGACATGACAGGTGAGGAGCAGGGAACGTTAAATGTGACAGTGACTGCGGGGGATTGTGGGACTGGAAGATGGTTTAAGAATACAGAAACGACAAAAGCTTAGTGTTTCAATAATTTTATTTACATCAATGATTTACTCCGTTGTGCTGCAGTTCGGAAGATTACTTATTTACCCCCCAGCCCAGCCTTTGATAAGATGCATTCAGAAGGAAAGGATGTTACTGACAAAGTCAGGTGCTTTTTTGAAAGTTTGGCTCCAGATGTGCTTATCCAGCTGCTCCTTCTTGTCAGTACTTGAGTGATCTTTATGTTCACCTCTGGATGAATTCGCAAAGTTTCTTTACAACGTTTTTGTCTCATTAACGCAGAACTCCCGAAGCTTTCCTAAAATTTCAGAAGACAGTTGTGATTAGTTATGCAGCACACGCTTTTACTCACATTGCTTCTTGGAAATCAGTAATACAAATCAGCTACAGATCTGGGAATCACTGAATAGTAAAAACGTTTAATGAGAGTGTCTTGCGCATATACTGGTGTAATGACCACGTCGGCTTTAGTGAAGCGTTTCTTAGCCTCTCTGATATGATCGACATGGCGTAGAGTAGATTCTGGATTGTTATAATACGTGCTACCTTACGCAAAATATGCTCATTAATTTGTTACAGATTCTAGGTGGACACGATTCCACACCAAGGAAAAAGGTGCCCCATGTAAATCGTTCATAATGTCTCCAAAATATATTTGTTAACTTTCAGACAAGTACTACTTAACTGTTTTATACAAAATCCTTATTTCAACATATGCGAGCCTAAATTTGGATTTGATCTCGGGTTAGCGAACCTTATCGCTGTAGCAAGAACAACTGCTTTTACGCTTTGAGCCAAAGCGCTTTAACAGACTAGTGAATGACCAAATCGACTGCTGACTGCGCAGATATCAATGACGTCATTACGCAAGCGTGACTCAAAATCACGTGACGGGCGCATTTGAAGCACGCCTCGAAGCGGCGCTTCGATCTCCAGTGCTTCGAAAGCTCGACACAGTGTCGAAACCTGAGTATCGAGCGGCCCATCACTACCTGCCACCAGTTTCTGGTCCCTCATTATTTAGTGCCCCTCTGCGAAGGGATGAATGTCTGTGTTAATGAACGAAAGTCAGAATATTGACGAAATTATTTTTGAATTTATACAGTATACCGTGCCGGAAACCCCAATCTTTATGATTGTTTGTCTCTTTATTACAACAGACATACATCACATATCATTTCACTCCCTCTTCATTCGAATGCAGTTAAAATTTTCATGCGACAAATATTCTTCCAAGCCGTTATAAAGTTCAAAAGTTGTTATCTTTTCCAGTAAGACATCCATTTACAGACGGAGATAAACGTTAACACAAAAATAACTCGCAAGTACAATTCAAACCTGACGAGTGAACTTTACAATGGATACGTATAGCTTTTTGTAAGTACATCATATTGATGGAAAAGGCAAACAGGGTTTAAATTTTTAGTTGCAATACTTCGTAATCTCATGGTTTAAACATAAAAATCACAGCCATTTCCCGTGTTTGGGTTAATGGATTAATAGATGTATGTTATTTATTTCGTAACACGCTATTAGCATTTGGTGGTGGGTTTCTTTTAACATTTGTACACATTTTTTATTTTAAAGAGCGAATGGCGTGCTAATTATTAAGAAAAGCAATGTAATGGAGGTGTCGATATATATAGAGTACACAGCTAGTGTTTCGCCCTAATTGGGGCTTATCATGTGTGCACACCTCAGCTTCATCTTACAGCGATCGAACCTTGGACATCAACGTTATGCCACAAAGGCTGCATCGTTTATTTTGCAGGATGAATATTTTTATTATGGTCAACTAATGTGGACATGAAATTAATAAACCGTAATGTCAAGTTGTACTGCATGCATAGTTCCGATTGGGCTGTGGATTTTTTTTGTTTTAAATGTTTTTTTTTTATTTAGCGCATGCAGTGTGTGTCACTACCTGGTCCGTGTAGACATAGAATTACTAGACGCCACATGACCAGCAGCATCGTACGTCAACGTCGCTGCCATAATGGAGTGCTGTGGAGTGAAGTAGTGGATAAAGATGCCTCACGCATGTGCTGCTTGGGATTGTACAAACTGCTGTACGCTCCAAACCAGATTCCGAGGGATTACATTTCACAGGTAAGGCTGAGCAATTGTTTTGGTTATATTTGGCCATTAGAAAATCTCATTTTATAATCTTTACTTTAGCTACGCCTGGCTAAGCTTGCAAAGCTATGCATTTATGTGCTCAAGGTAGCCTCCAATCAACGTTTTGGCTAAACGTATTTAGTCACTAACTATGTAGATTGTTGTTAGCTGTTAACATTTCTTAAACTTTGAAGTTTTCCCAAAGAAATCCACACCAGGAAGCAGTGGGAGGTCAGGTAGCCCCTAGACGGGATTTTGAGAAAGCTGTCCTGTGATGTGTGCCGTGCTAGTCTGGTAGCAGATGCTGTACCGGCATCATATGATCAACGCTACCACTCACTAACATTAAAAAACAAAGGAGGTTTGATGATTCCTTCTAAGGGTCCGGTCAAGGTGGTCAAAGTAGCTGAGCGTGTTATCAGACAGTCGACATTAGGGCAAGCTGTCAGTGTATCTTTGATCAATCAGTTTGTTCAGGCTGAGATTGGTTCAGATGATGTGTTTTTTCTCAAGGAGCACATTGAGGAAACACAGTTTGAAATTGACAACCATCATTTTATGCTCATGTCTTTAATTGTGTCTGTCTTCCACGAACTAAGGCTGCACCATAATGCCAGACTGAATACTCTGAAATTACAGGATCTGAGTGAGCGAGAGGAGTGTAAGTATGGAGGAGATTAGTGAGGTAGTGGAGAGCATTAAATGTTCACAGCAATATTTAGTATTGTATTCTGTAGTTAATAGGGAGCCAGTGAAGTTGAGAGACAATCGGTGTAATATGTTCAGTGGATTTAGAACAGCAGGTTATTATCCTGGCAGCAGAATTTTGAAGAAGTTATAAGCGATGGATACGTTTTTGTCAGATGCCAGATAGAATAGCATTACAGTAATCTATACGTGATGTGACTCGGGCATTAACCAATACTTCAGGTATTTAAGAACAGGACAAAGTCTAGAAATGTTTCAGAGATGGAAGAAGGCAGTCCGAGAAATGTTACTTATATGGGAGGAAGTATATAATAATAATAATAATTATTATTATTTAATAATTGCTAATATTAGTGTATAAATTCGCCAAAATCTATTGCATGTAAATGATACTGTTTAAAACGTTATTGTTTTTTCATCAGAAAACCCGATTTCCACGTCTACCTGTATTAGTTTAAATGTCACTTTTGACACTCGCAATATGGCGGACACGCTGACGTATCGTGTCGACTGGGAAACACAGTGAATGCGGCATCTATCTATATATGTCTAAGGTGATAATCACTGATTTTGAATTAATTACCCCACAAACACAAGCCAAAGCTTTCCTGACACTGCAGCGGAGTTTTGTTTAAATCAAATGTTTAATTTGTAATCAGATACTGTAAGTGCTTCATGAAACACATGACGGGGCTTAGCTGGCTACACACAGACAGGTGATGTTCATACTCCACAAATATACTGAGGCTGAACTTGCAGCTTGGGGGCCCTTAGTGGCTTCGATGGCCCTCTGCTTCTGTGGAGACTTCATAGAGCAAGAAATGGCGCTGGATATTGTACACAATTATTATGATTTTCATCATTTGTAATGGCTCTAAATTATGTGTTTCCATGAGGACACCTGATTAAAAATTCAATTGCAATTAATCTCTCAGTTCAACTTTGTAATCGAAAGTCACTTTGTATTATTTGCAATTTGTCATATTTCCTTCAAGCAAATTAGTATTTTTCTTTAAAGCAGAAATAACTCAGGGATTACTTTCTAATACAAAACAGTTTTAATAATCAGTTGCCTCTGTATATTAAATTATTTTGGTTTCTTTATTGAACAGTTTTGTGTTACAGAAACAAATGAACAAACAGTACAACACTAATTAGTGAATGGCTCTAAGTAGGATTAATTAATTAATACTTCAGAGCCACACAACAATGCAAATTAGTTGGACTTTGATTGGTTATGTTAATAATTCTGTCTTTAAAATGATACGAAGATGAAAAATAAAACATTATTGCATTTCTGCCTATTTATTTAGCTAGTTGCTTAAGCAGACTTCAGTTTATTTCCACCAATTGTTTAAGTGATGATATCTCAGATACAAAAACAAAAGTTCACAAGTGACCAGTGCTGGGAAACGTCACTTAAATTAAATTCATTACATTGCTCATTACTTACAAAATCCTAATCTCCTCCAGTTCAGCGCGTTTCTGTTCTTCACTTGTCTCGATGGGGGAAAAAAACAAAGAGTCGTAGTAAAGCTGAACGCACACTGCATGTGTTACTGCCATGATGTGATTTAACTGATCGGTTACTTCACTGCATTTCTCAGTTTGCTATCTGCACTCTGCTTGGAGCTTGTGATGGACAACACGTTACCTCTGGAAGGACAGGATCTCACATCCCAGTCCAAACGGTGAGATGGAATCCTCGTCTGTCTGCAGCCTCGGCCGAGCACTTCAAGCTTAGTGCACTGAGCCCGTTGTCTGAAAGGCCGTAGCAGCGCTCACAGATGGGTGGTCTGCAGTGTGTGAGTTGGGGTTTGGCTGAATGTGGAGATGTCAGCTCAGATGTTCTCTTCTACATCGATGTCCAGTGCACTAGAGATGAGGTTAGGCTCCTCCGCACACACTGCCTTGGCCATTTTGCTCTCGGGTTGGTCAGTTTAGCTTTCGACTCAAAAGACCACGTAAAAGAGGGGTATCATGGACCTCTGGAAAATGTGCTAATTCACAGGGTTTGGCCAACAGAAAGCAGAGTGCAGGAGTCACCGTCAGATGACTGGAGATGACAGACAGGTGATTGTAATTTATTCAAAGCAACAAATAATATACAACAGTAAAGTAAGCACACTGTAGGTAAACCAAGATAGTGGAATGCAAAGTCTCTCGGGAACAGGAAACCCCTTCTGATCCAAAGGCGTGACTTTACTAAACTTTTTGACAATAACATTAATAATAATAATATTTACTGACGCTGAGGAGCCTTACAACATTTGAGACACAATTGCTGGCATTTCTTTTGCTTTTCCAGTATTAGCACAGACAGCTGAAGTGACCTCCTCATGGTGACACACTGCCAGTGCCTATCAGTCCTAACATATCAAATCCTTTTGAAATTCACTCTAACACAAGTCTTTGACAGGTGAACATTACTAGTACCTTAGAAAAGCTCTCGGAAAGAACATTTTCTAGGTGAGAAAAGAAATTCTACCTTTAGTTTAACATAACAGTTCAGAAATTAACAATTTAACACCAAAATAAAATGCAGGTATTTCAGAACATTTATATTTTTTGCGGTGGTATGCCATGACAAAGGGTAGACAGCCCCCGGTGTAGATCTTCTCCAACAAAGCCCACTTCTGGAGGTGGCACCAAGTCTGAATTCTTTTGTGGCCCAGAAGATTCCAATTTGTGAGAATTGTTGGGCACATCCAGTACTGCAATATGGCAATATGTGTAGTGAAGTGTATTCTGTCTTTTTAATTTTTTTGTATCTTTTAGTTATGAATTTTCCCAAAAGCTTGTGTAGACTTAGTGTCATATTTGAAGTACGGATGCTAATTGATGTGACTCCCCACAGACGGCAGGCACCCTCAGGCAATGGTGGATGCCGACATTTATCTAACTCTATATTTATTTTTCTATTATCAGAATGTAGTTTAAGTTAATTTGTTTTGGTTTCAATAGATGTATTTTTCATATTTTTGATTCTTGTTTTCTTTTTTCACATCTTTGCACCCCACTTTTTGTTACTTCGCGCCCAACTAGGGGGGCTCGCCCCACAGATTGAGAACCACTGCAGTACAGGTAAGTCAGCTCTCTCTAAGCCTTTTGTAATTTTATTCTATTTATTTGACATGTATATTATTTGGTAATTCTGAACTGTTAAATAAGTTATGTGCCCCCCCCCCACTGAGTTCTTATATACAGTTCTGTATGTTTTATTATGAAAAGCAAGCAAACAAACAAACTAAATAAAATTTAAAAAAGCATTCTTCTTTTAGTGCACTGCCACAGTGTTAAAACATAATTTTGTGTGGTGTACAGCATGATCATGTGTGTATTTTGGATTTTAATTTTATTTTACATTTTACTTTATTGATTTTGTATTAATAGTTTGTGTTTATAATTATTAGTAATTGATTTATTATGTAATAAGCATTGGTGAGAAGCCGTTTGTTCTTTTTTTGTCAAGGTATGTTTTTTTACTTTTTGTTATATTAAAAGAGCAAAATATATAATATTATAAAGCTGAACTATTATTTATTGTGTGAGGCTATGTATATTGTAAAGTGTTTTTTTTTCTTTTTTCTGATGAAATGTGTATAATATATTGTAAATAGTTTTATATGTAATATGTATGTTAAGAAAACAGAGTTAGGCGCACAGTGGAGGCTGTAGGGGCTTTGGTGAGAAGCCGTTTGTATGACGCCCTGTTCTTTATTTTGTTTCTGGAAAAGGAAAAAGGATATAAACTTCTATTTCTCCTCCATGTTGATTTGTTTTTGACACAACACTAAGTAGGATGGATTTGAGTCAGTTACATGTACTTACTGTCCATTCAGAAGTGAACCTCACTCTTTAGTCAGGACAGTTCAGTTGTACTTCTCTCCTGTGGGAATTCTGGTGCGTCTCTGAAGTGTACTGCTCTGACAGATTTGTTTGCCACATTCCAAACAGCAATATGGCTTCTCTTTGAGATTCATTTCTCAACAATAGTTTAGTTTGCTTACTTTTCAGGACATGACTGAACCTCACTCTTGAGTCCTGAAGGGTTCTTGTTTTTCTGGACTGATTTTTGAACTGCTACTGTTTTTATTCTGTTGTGAACTTTCGTGTGTTTCTGTAGACAGATTATCTGTGAAAACTGTTTACCACATTCATTACAGAAATATGTCTTCTCTCCTGTGTGAACTCTCGTGTGTATTTGAAGAGCACTCCTGTTAGTGAATTCTCTGCCACATTCCACACTGCAGTGATCTTTCTTTCCTGTGTAAAATTTAAAACAAAAAGGGAAAAAAAAGCTTTTTTTTTAATTCGCTGCCTTAATATCAACATTAACTCACATTAAATACATGATGGCTGAAATTAGGATCAACATTTAATCAGCATAAGCAATTATAAAACTTTTGTTGTACTTAGAAAACACACTTAATTTGTTAATTTTATGTCCTTTATTACAACTGCTCAGTAGAGCCACATGTATAAAACTTCCTTATGCTCGGCCACATATATGAAAGTTGTTTCTTATGCAAAAGTTAGGATTTATAAAACTAGAACTTGCCATTTAAATTGGCTCAACGTTCCCTCAAGTTTTGAGCATTTGTAAGTCCCATGCAGACTTTATTTGTGTTGGCATTTTAGCAACTCCAGGTGGAAAAACGAAGAACTGAATAGAAAATCTAATTTCATTACACATTTCACATTCTGATGTTTGACAGGCTACACAAGAAGTGAGTTTTGATGTATCACAATGACATTTTGGCTCATGATGATGACTTAGCTGATTTAGACTCCCTACTGTCATCCTCTTTGAAGTGTGTGCTGAACTGCAGCCTTCATTACAGAGACCACCATGCAGAAATCACACAATCCCAGTTCTCTTACAGGTCTTAACAGTTGTGTGTTATTTGGCGATGGCAGCTTTTCAGTGTGAACTGCCTGACTGGTGAGGAATCTCTCAGTCACTCTGAGCCACGTAATGCCATCTGTATGGGATGGTATACTTAAGACGGTAGAGAGATACATGCAATATCGTTACCGTCAGAGTATGCAAGTCGTGATCAAATTGAAATCTGCAGCAACGTCTTCTGTCTTCAGCAGTGGTGGTCTTACTTGGCCAACAAGTCCCTTTATAATTACTGAGCTTACCAGTGTGTTCTTTCTTGTTATTGATATTCCAGACAGTTGAATTGGGTAATCTTAAGGTTTTTCCGATTTCTCTAATGATTTCATTATTATTTTCCAGCTTCTTTGACTTTCATTGGCACAGCTCTTGCCCTCATGTTGATCAATGGCAACTACAGAGACCAAAGGTAGTCTCTAGGTAGGAGTAAGCTGAGGTGTCTTAGGCCTGCAAGACTAAAGCAATGAAACACACCTGAGGAATCACAAACACCTCTGGCACCAATTGTCCCAAACGTTATGGTACCATGAAATGGGAGGACGATTCAGAAAAAGTGCTGTCATTTCTACAAGGTGTGACTGAAATGTTTGCAAATCCCCTTAAAAGAAAATCAGTAATTTGCACTTTAATTACATCTGAATTATTTAATTTGTAATTTTAAATGGTGGATTAAAGGTGTAAATGCAAGAAGAATGTTTCATTGTCTCAGCCATTATGGAGGGTACTATATAAAACAGAATGCCACGCCAAGCATGAAAAGTGCACCTTCTATAATTAGAATGTGTCCTGACATTTATCCACACTTGAACTAAAACCACTTGACACCAAAACAAACAACAAAATGTCTTCTTTCATTCACCAAAGCAAAAGAGAGCAATGGATGAGTGACGCCTCAGTGCACAGGCCTACAGAACTGCAGTGACCTCGGAGAAAAAATAGAAGATGAGAAAACCGAGGAAGAGCACAGCTGTTGGTGTTTCAGCTCTACAGAGGAGTGGCAGGTGACACCAGGACTGGTAACCTTTGTGACATGCTGGTGACATTTATACTCACCCTTATAATGTTAAAGGGTATCTGCTATCAGGACTTATTTATGTTGAGTAAACTAAAAGCAGGTTTTACTGTCTATTTGATCCAATGTGTGTGTTCATGGCTGCAAACATCAGCAGTCCAAGCCTGCACTCAATGAAGAGCGCTATAAAGAAGAAATACAACTGAATTACACAGTAGTGTTACACAAATTAATCAGTCTTGAATTAAAATTGCCCAGTTTTTGCTGTTTATTGTGAAATCGGCTTGTAGTTGGTTGACTGGTCTACCGATTTCATGACATGGAATATGTTAAGCGGAGGACACGCGCAGCACTGACAGAGTGGAAACTGATGAAGAAAATAACTGCTGTGTGGAAATATCTTAAAGTATCTGAAATGTGATAGAAATTTTATATCTAAAGTTTAAAATGAAAAAGTTAGTTGTTAGTTGTGGTGTATTTAAAGCAAAGACATTTGCCACAACTAATTTGATGAGAAACGTTTAGGTACAACACTCAGCTAAGTGCATCGACTTTAAGCAATGCAGTGAAAGCAGGAAAACCGCTAAGGAAACAAATGTGTCTTAGCTGTCAATAATGGCACTGTTTGAAAAGAACCAGACATAAGATTAGGACAGGACAAAAAAAATCAGAGTATCCCTCAAAAATAATTGCAATTTATCATTTTAGATACACCACCATTTTCTATAGTAGAAAGTTTTGGATTCCATCATTTAAGTCCTATAACATGTATGCACGATATACAATGGCGAGAGGATGGTTCTTTTCAGACGTAGCAGTACCAAGATGAACACTTTCATGACATTTCATATACAGTGACATGCAAATGTGTGGGGATCCCCCTGCTGAAAGTAACTGTTACTGTGAATAGTTAAGTCAAAATCAGATCGATTGATCTCCAAAAGCCATAAAGTTAAAGATAAAACATTCTTTTCTGCATTTTAAACAAGACTTGTGTCTTATTTTTGATTTGTAGAGTGAAAAAAGGAGGAGTACCCCAGAAATGTTTGTGCACCCCAAGAGATTGGAGGTCTCAGATATCTTTTTTCCCCCAAGATGTCAGACCCTAATTAGCTCCTTAGGGCTTTTGCTTGTTCACAGTCATCATTACGAATGGCCAGGTGATGCAAAATCCAAAGCTGTATAAATTCTCAGACTCCTCAAACCTTGTCCCAGCAATTAAGCAGCCATGGGCTCCTCTAAGCAGCTGTCTAACACTCTGAGGAATAAAATAATTTATAGTCACAAAGCAGGAAAAGACTACAGAAGATGGCAAAGAGGTTTCAAGTAGCCACCTCCTCAGTTGGTAACATTATTAAGAGATGGCAGTTAACATCAATGGTGGAAATCAAGTTCAGGTCAGGAAGGCCAACACAACTTTCCAGGACAACTGCTCATAGCATTGCTAGAATGGCAAATCTAAACCCCTGTGTCTTAAAGCTTCCTGATGGTCTTTTGTAGTCAGACTCTGGAGTGGTGATGCACTGTTCTACTGTGCAGCAACACCACCACAAATATGACCTCCAAGGAAGAGCCATCAAAAGAAAAAATTTCCTGTGTCTTCACCACAAAATTCAAAGGTAACAGATGAACATCTAAACAAGCCTGATGCATTTTGGAACCAAACCATGTGAACTGATGAAGTCAAAAAGTAACATTTTGGCCAAATGTGCAAAGGTGTGTTTGGAGGAAAAAGGGCACAGAATTCTATGACAAGAAAACGTCTCTGACTGTTAAGGATGGGAGAAGATCAATCACGTTTCAGGCTTGTGTTAAAGCCAGGAGCACCGGAAACTGTGAACTGGTAGAGGGAATAATGGATTCAATTAAATATTAGAAAATTCTGAAGCAAACATCACACCATCTATAAAAGCTAAAAATGAAAAAAGAGTATGGCTTCTACAAAAGGATAATGATCAGAACTGCACCCCAGAATTTACAATGGACTCCTCAAGAGGCCCAAGCTTAAGGTTTTGTCATGGCTCTCTCTCAGTTCCTTGATCTGAACATTAACGACAATCTGTGGTATGACAGACTGCCTGGGCCCATTCCCAGCAGTGATGCCTTCAGCACAGAAAGACAGGGAGAGAGGGCTTATTCTGCATACTGTCTCCCCCAGACCGATAGAGGGCAGCCCCCTTGGCTTTCAACAGGGCCACAGGTTTGGAGCATGGAAGCTCAACCTTGTTGGGGCTCATTGCCACCCCTTACTGGGCCCTGTTTAGCAGCACTTCCGCCACACCAGGAGGTGCTGCAGGAAGAAGGTCATTCACGCTTGAGGGCCTCATGTATAAACAGTGTGTAAGCACAAAAATGTTGCATATTCCAGTTTCCACGCTCACATTGCGATGTATCAAAACTAAACTTGGTGTAAAGCCATGCACATTTTCACGCCAGCTAAATCTTTGCATAACCAAGCAGGGAATTTGCATACGGCAAACTGGCGGCACCCAGCGTCAATGTAGTGCTTTTGTTCCAGTATGGTTTCCCTTTCTTTTTTAGATCCACATCCCTTACGTGGCTTTATGAAATACACTGACATTAACCACATATTGTTAATTAATTTAAGGCATCTGATTGTAATTAACCTGCAACAATATAATAGTTTACGGAATGGCCAAAATATTCCAAACACCATAGAAGCCTTAGCGTTATTACTCTCAAATATTCATCCCACTGTATCTGAGTGTGGAATCAGAGCTCTACAGCAGCTGATCGGAAAAAGAATTATCAGGATACAGCATCACGCACATGCTGTCTCAGCCATGCTGTCTATTTGAACTGCTCTCATATGGCAAACGCTTCAGAGCCTTTCCTCTAGGGACAATGCAGTTCAAAAACAGTTTCATCCCAAGAGCTCTGAACGCACTCAATCAGTTCAAGTGCTCCTTGTAGACCTGTTTGTACTTATAAATACAGTTACCTCACTGTAAACTTGCAATATAGTTATAATATTGCACAGCCTGAGCCACTTTATACAGTGCATATTTACATATGATGACGATATAATTTTAAACATGAAATGCAGCAAAATACATTTATTACATTATATAGCTATGAAGAGGATGAAGAATGGTAAAGCCGTTGGTCCAGATGACAAACCTGTGGAAGTATGGAGATGTTTTGGAAAGATGACAGTGGAGTTTTTAACCAGATTGTTAAATGGAATCTTGGAAAGTGAGAGGATATTTGAGTAGTGGAGAAGTAGTGTACTGGCACCGATATTTAAGAATAGGGGGGATGTGCAGGATCTGTAGTAACTACAGGGGGAAAAAATTGATGAGCCACAGCATGAAGTTATGGGAAAGAGCAGTGGAAGGTAAGTTAAGAAGTGAGGTGATGATTAGTGAGCAGCAGTGTGGTTTCATGCCAAGAATGTGCACCACAGATGCAATGTTTGCTCTGAGGGTTTTGATGGAGACGTTTAGAGAAGGTCAGAAGGAGTTGTGTTGTGTCTTTGTAGACCTGGAGAAAGCATATGACAGGGTGCCTTGAGAGGAGCTGTGGTATTGTATCAGGAAGTCGGGAGTGGCAGAGAAGTACGTAAGAGTTGTACAGGAAATGTACGAGGGAAGTGTGACAGTGGTGAGGTCTGTGGTAGGAGTGACAGATGCATTCAAAATGGAGGTGGGATTAAATCAGGGTTCGGCTCTAAGCCCTTTCTTATTTGCAATGGTGATGGACAGGTTGACAGACAAGATTAGACAGGAGTCCCCGTGGACTATGATGTTTGCTGATGACATTGAGATCTGTAGCGATAGTAGGGAGCAGGTTGAGGAGATCCTGGAGAGATGGAGATATGCTCTAGAGAGGAGAGGAATGAAGATCAGTAGGAACAAGACAGAATACATGTGTGTGGATGAACAGTAGGTCAGTGGAATAGTGAGGATGCAGGGAGTAGAGTTGGCGAAGGTGGATGAGTTTAAATACTTGGGATCAACAGTACAGAGTAATGGGGATTGTGGAAGAGAGGTGAAAAAGAGAGTGCAGGCAGGGTGGAGTTGGGGATTGGAGAAGAGTGTCAGGAGTGATTTGTGTCAGAAGGGTATCAGCAAGAGTGAAAGGGAAGGTCTACAGGATGGTAGTGAGACCAGCTATGCTATATGGGTTGGAGATGGTGGTATTGACCAGAAAGCAGGAGACAGAGCTGAGGTGGCAGAATTAAAGATGCTAAGATTTGCATTGGATGTAACGAGGATAGATAGGATTAGAAATGACTACATTAGAGAATCAGCTCAAGTTGGATGGCTGGGAGACAAAGTCAGAGAAGTGAGATTGTGCTGGTTTGGACATGTGCAGAGGAGAGAATCTGAATATATTGGGAGAAGGATGTTTAACGAGAGAGCTGCCAGGCAAGAGGAAATGAGGAAGGCCTAAGAGGAGGTTTATGGATGTGGTGAGGGAGGACATGCAGGTGATGGATGTAACAGAACAAGATACAGAAGACAGAAAGATATAGAAGATGATGATCCGATGTGGTGACCCCTAAAGGGAGCAGCCAAAAGAAGAAGAAGACATTATACAGATAAAATGTTAACATCATTTAAATAATCTATACAGTAATCCCTCCTCCATCGCAGGGGTTGCGTTCCAGAGCCACCCGCGAAATAAGAAAATCCGCGAAGTAGAAACCATATGTTTATATGGTTATTTTTATATTGTCATGCTTGGGTCACAGATTTGCGCAGAAACACAGGAGGTTGTAGAGAGACAGGAACATTATTCAAACACTGCAAACAAACATTTGTCTCTTTTTCAAAAGTTTAAACTGTGCTCCATGACAAGACAGAGATGACAGTTCTGTCTCACAATTAAAAGAATGCAAACATATCTTCCTCTTCAAAGGAGCGCGCGTCAGGAGCAGATCATGTCACAGAGATAGAGAGAAAAGCAAACAAATCAATAGGGCTGTTTGGCTTTTAAGTATGCGAAGCACCGCGGCACAAAGCTGTTGAAGGCGGCAGCTCATACCCCCTCTGTCAGGAGCAGGAAGAGAGAGAGAGAGAGACAGAGTTTGTTTTTCAATCAAAAATCAATACGTGCCCTTCGAGGTTTTAAGTATGTGAAGCACTGTGCAGCATGTCGTTTCAGGAAGCAGCTGCACAAAAGATAGCAACATGAAGATAATCTTTCAGCATTTTTAGACGAGCGTCCGTATCGTCTAGGTGTGCGAACAGCCCCCCTGCTCACACCCCCTACGTCAGGATCAGAGAAAGTCAGTGCAAGAGAGAGAGAGAAGTAAGCTGGGTAGCTTCTCAGCCATCTGCCAATAGTGTCCCTTGTATGAAATCAACTGGGCAAGCCAACTGAGGAAGCATGTACCAGAAATTAAAAGACCCATTGTCCACAGAAATCCGCGAACCAGCAAAAAATCTGCAATATATATTTAAATATGCTTACATATAAAATCCGCGATGGAGTGAAGCCGCGAAAGGCGAAGCGTGATATAGCGAGGGATTACTTTATGGTTAATAATTTAATATGTGAGGACACGGTGTTGCAGCACTAGCTAGTTCAGGGATTGTTCCTGCCTCGTGCTGTATTCTTACTGTTACTGGCGGAACACTGGAAGGATAGATGGATAGAATAATTAAACATGTACTACGAAGATATTTCAATGTTCCTTAAAGGTTTTGAAGAATCGGCATTCTAAGCTTACAGATGGCTTGACATCTATTACAGAGCTGATTGTGTGACAATTGGTGACTTGGAGAAAGAAAAGGAAGGTCAGGAATTGGGGGTTAGTATGTTTGAAAGAGACAGTACTGCTGCAATAAATTATTTTATCAAAAGTCGCACACGAAACAGCAAGTATCTTGATGGAGGCAGGAACAATCTTTTAATGAGGCGCCAACTCGTCACTATCACTGTGTCACCGTGTTCCCATGTTTAATAGCGTGCTTTAATTCTTATCATCATTAAAATGATATCAAGTATACATCTCAGTATTTAAATTGTTCAGAGAGCTGTAATATCACAAATGCAATGGATTCTGTCTCCTGTTGGTGGAAGAGAAAGCCCATTTAAGAAGCACGTAGTGATTCACACAAATAGAGCACATAGAAGAACACATACAAAACAAATCATTTAACTTGCTACTTTAGTTACGGTGGGATTTGAGAAACTAATTAATTAAACGATTTAATGATGAATTTTATGATGTTCTACTTTAATGATAAAATAAACTGTGATTAAAGTGGAAATTTCGAGATTAAAGTTGACATTTCAAGCTTTTTTTGCCATGGTGTGTCTATTTTATTTTATTTTCTCTGTACCCTAATAAGCTTTCTTATGACACTCAGATGGTGAGCTATGACTCGCCTTTTATTTGCTTTTATTCTCTGAAATTCTTCTATTCTCCCCTGTGCTTTTGCCATCGTCTTTTCACAGAACACATAGCTTAAGGGCTATTTATATTGATTTGCATATTGAAATAGCAATAATTCTGGGAGGAACTGGGGAGTGGTGGCAGGCACATGCGTTACTTTTGATGGCGACCTATACTGTGAGTCTAATGGCCAGAGACCCCCTCCCCAGACAGAAAAGTTAAGTTAACAAAGTGAGAGCCTTGCAAAGTTATTATCCTTTGTTTAAACAGAAATTGGAAATTTTACAAAAAAATTAATGAGAACTGGTGAGTCATCCCATCAAAGCTTGCCAATCTGATCCACCTAGTTTCTCAAATACAACATCAACTCGAGTTTTGAAGGTTCCTAAAGTCCTTCTCTCCACACTATCTGGTAATTTATTCCACGTTTCTGTGGTTCTCTGTGTGAAGAAAAACTCTGATGTTTATGTAAAATTTTCCTTTAACCTTTCCTACAGTGTCCTCTTGTTCAACTCTTTTAAAATTCACAGCCAAGAAAAACTCAACTGCTTTAATTAACTTCATGATTTTAAATATTTCAGTCATGCCTCCTCTTAATCTCCTTATGCTTAAACTGAAAAGTTTGAACTCTTTTAAACTTTTCTGATAACTCATGCCTCAACATCCCTAGAATTAGCCTAGTCACTCTTCACTGGAATTTCTCTACCTTTGCTAGGTCTGCTTAATAGCCTGGAGACCAAAACTGCACACAGCTCTCCAGATGAGGCCTGCGGTGTTTTATAAAGCCTCTGCATAACCTCCTGTGACTTGTACTCCACACATCAGGGCGCTGAATAACCTGACATTCTCTTAGCCTTCTGAATGACTTCTGAACAACGTCTAGTAGTCGGTGGTGAAGACTTCACTACAATTCAGAAATCCTTCTCATAAGACCTTCCATTGTGTATACAAACCATACATTTTTACTTCCTACATGTAATACTTTGCATTTACTTGAATTAAATTTCATCTTCAACAAATCTGCTCGAGCCTGTGTACTGTCCAAATCCCTCTATTGTGATTTAACAGATTCTTGATTATCTGCCAAATCCACCTACCTTGGCGTCATCTGACAGCTTAACTACCTTGTTATTTTTATTCTTATCCAAATCATATTTATATATATATAATTTGCCCACATGAAATTCGATGAAGGTCAGCAGATCATCAAAACTAGTTTAACCCTTTACATACGACATTTAGAGCAGTTCTTTCTAAACAATGTTTCAAGTCTTTTCTTCTTGTGCCAAGATGACCAGACTGCTGGGTGAGCTGACTCTCGAGCATGAAACATAAAATTGACCATGTGAGAAACAGTCTTCCCTTAAGTCCACTTAAGGGGGGACTGCAATCTCTTGAATTCAAAGGGGTATAAAAATTTGCGGTCCCCGTGACCCCTTGAACCCTTGGATCAGACGTCAGACACCAGATAAAAGTCCAATTATTATTTATTATATAATAAATAATGTGCACCAAGCACCCTCCACTCCACAATACTCATATAATTAATCAATACACAATACAATAATCCTCCACACTCCCAGACACTTCGCCACCCTACCTCCCAGCTCAGCTCAGTGTTCTGGGCTTCCCACAATCCTTTTATAGCCCCTGACCCGGAAGGGGTTTCTGGCCAAACCCACAAGTCCATTTTCCTTCCGGGTCAGGGCAAACAGTCCTCTTCTTCATCCCGGGAGCACGTCGCTTCCTCCAGTCACGTGACTGTGACGCACTCCCGGGTTATAGGGCACGCAAGAGCCCACTAGCCCCCCTACAGCGACTCCCGGTGGCCCCCAAGGTATCCAGCAGGGCTGTGTGTATAAACTACAGAGTCCATGAGGCCCTGCTGGAAGTCAGGGCACCATCATGCTGTCCGGAGGGCTCCTCCTAGCGGCCTGGGGGTGGCGACCGGAGTCCATAGCCGGTGGTCCATCACAGGGGAAATCACAGGCTATAAAGGGTTTGCGTGGTATGAGCACTGACTGGCCTCGGGCACATCTGGTCAATATTGTCGCCTCAACAAAATTGCTTTTTAATGCTGTTACCTGCAGCCTGGTTCCATTACAGAGTTTGGGCGGGCATAGGTTTTGCAGCAGCATCAGTGGAGCAGCCACTTTCAAAATAAGCAGTTCGGGCAGCTGTGTTTGGATGCCAAGTTTGGACCATATGTCATACGTGAAAGAGCTTTAACTTTCCATGCTTGTTTTCTATTTAGCCTATACTGAGACTGAGTTGCTCTATGCTGCTGAAGATGTGTGTGCTGCTACTTGCTCACGGCCTTTTTGTGTTTTTCTGGATGTACCTTCTGATAATTAGTAACTACTTGCCTATTTGATTAAGGATAATTTTTTTGGTGTTGAGACACAAGCTGTACAGTTTGGTATGGGGTTATTTTGTACATATTTTTCTGTGCCTTTTAAGTTGGTTCTATCATGTAGCATTTGTTTATCTAGCTCTGCATTTGTTCTTTCCCTTCTGAGAAGGGGTTACTATTGAAAGTTGCGATACAGACAAAGTGTGATCAGAATGCTGATTTGTGGAAGAAGAGGAAGGCGATGGAGACTGAGGGCAATGTTGAGATGTGGGTATCTCTAAATGTCGCTTGGTTATCTTTTTGGCAACAATAACAGAATTAGCTTTAGATACATGTGAAGTTGATATTTCAGTTCTAACTGAATATTGTGGAAGATAGGCATCAAAATGACCACTTCAGAGACTGTGTGTAACCCGTAATTGTCTCACAGGATGACCTTCAACATCTGATTTTACATAAAGAATGCCATTACGATAAACCTCAAAGGAAAAATGAAATGGTTGCCCTACTGCTTCTAGCTCAAATAGACCTCCAAAAGTCGATGGCTGCAAAATATTGGCGTACTATTCAGTCGATGTGGAGTAGTTGTCACCATTGCTGTCATGAGACATATTTGAAAACTCCATCCAACTGTCTACTACATACCTAATGATTTGCTCACATACTTTCATTGCCATTTCCTGGGTACTGTTCATTAAAAAAGACAGAATTCTAAATAAGCAAGCCCCGTCTCCTACAATGGGAACGACAGCATGACGTATCATTTCCCCACTAATGTTCAAAATTTTGTCAGCCATTGTGTAAGAGTGAAATAAATAATATTTGTGGGACAAAATAGTAGCTGTAATAAGGTATTTTTTAAAAGCGTGCATGATCTGGGTCTTGTCCGTTGCGAGAGATGGACGTCTGAAGACAATTACACAGTTTGTAACTGACCACAACTTATCAGACCCCTGGAGGTTTCTAAACCCAAACTCAAGAACATATTCTTTCTTCTCATTATTACATCATTGTTACTCAAGAATAGGTTATTTCTTTATAGATAATAATTTCTTGCCTACGATTAAATCTTGCAAGTATGATGCTATTGTTATTTCTGACCATGCACCTTGGATCTTGGAGCTAAAGTCACTATGCCCCACACACTCACCTCACAGATGGCATCTTAACCTGCTCCTATTAGCAGATGAGAATTGTACAGAATTTATTTCCAAACAAATCAGTTTCTTCCTAGAGACAAATACATCCTCAGAGGTTTCTGCAGGAACACTCTGGGAAACTCTAAAGGCCTTCTTAAGAGGACAGATTATTTCATATCTTTCCCACAGGAATAAATTAGAAACCGAGAAAGTATCAGAGCTAAAAAGCGAAATTACCAGAAGAGAAGCTAGAGACAATCAAATTCTTCCTCAAATATTAATCATCGTCTATCCTAAACAAAATAAGGACTTATTACAATGTGCATCATACAGATCAATTTCACTTCTGAATAATGATGTTAAGATACTCTCAAAAATCATAGCTAGAAGGATGGAGAAACTGCTACCTTCGGTAATATCGCAAGATCAAACTGGATTTATCAAGGGTCAACACTTATCTTCCAATCTTTGACACCTGTTTAATGTAATATACTCACCAACAAAGTCAAACACCCCAGAAATATTATTATCATTGGATGCAGAAAAAGCATTTGGCATGCTTGTATGGAAATACCTTGTCCCTACATTAGAGAAATTTGGGTTTGACCCGAACATTTGTGCATGGATCATACTACTGTATACCAATCCAGAAGCATCATTTTGTATTAACAACATTTGTTCAGACTACTTTAAACAAGAACATGGTACCAGACAAGGATGTCTTTCCAGTGAATTCTCAAGCATATAATATTAGATTAGACACCCTACCTTTTATCATTGCAGATCAGTTTAAATACCTAGGGGTTAACATCACAAGTAAACACAAAGCTCTTTATCAACAAAAATTTGCCGTCTGTATGGAAAAAATGAAGCAAGGCTTGCATAGATGGTCAACCCTTCATCTCACTCTAGCTGGAAGAATTAATGTTGTTAAGATGAATATTCTTCCTAAGCTTCTTTTTTTTCAAAACATTCCAATATACATCAATAAATCATTTTTTAAGCAATTAGACTCAACAATAACCTCACTTATTTGAAACTCAAAACATTCACATATCCACAGAGCGACCCTACAAAGACCTAAGGTAGAAGGTGGCATGGCTCTACCCAACTTTCAGTTTTATTACTGGGCAGCAAATATACAAGCTATAAAAACCTAGATACAAATAGTTGAACATACACAGGTCTGGGGGGTATTTTTCATACGTGAATTGGTCGTTTAGCCGGATGTAATTGTTGATGATTTGGCCTGATCCTGGATCTGTCGGTTTTTCGAAACTCTTGCTGGAAGTGTTGTCATAGCAACACATCCTAATCCTCAAACCTGCTTGGAGCAGGTTTGTTCTACATAAACAAGGATTAGTTTACACACGTGATCAGTGATGGTGCGTGGAAGTCATCCAGTCATGGCTTCGCCGTTCATGAATGAGAGACCAGTTGATATTGGTGCGCAAATTATACGAAGAGAATTTCATATAGAGAGGGTTTCGCGCGATCGGCAAGATCCTTTATTGCTTCCGGAGGAAATTCTTTTCGAAAGATACCGCTTTAGCCGAGGGGGAATATTGTACCTCAAAGATTTATTAGCACCTTATATTCGAAGTCAAACTCGGCGATGTCGGGCTCTCACAACCACACAGACAGTAGGCATTGCTTTGAGGTTTTTTACAAGCGGCACTTTTTTATATACTATAGGCGATGCGGAAAATCTAACTAAAAGTGCAGTTTGCCAGGCAATTCATAAAGTGTGTTTGGCTCTGAAATATTTCCTTCGGGTTTTCATTGTGTTTCCTGGACACTTAAAAGAGGCGTTTCATGCGATTGCAGGTATTCCATAAAGAATCTCACAATCAGCCTAACATTCTCATTACCAGGATTTCCAAATGTGATTGGGGCACATGGGACTGATCACAGTGGAGTTTGATCAAACATTATTTGGAAAATGTACCTCTCCTCCTTATGAATAATCAGACACAGTGTCTTCATCTAATATTTGACCTTGGTCAATATCTCGTTGGTCAGACACAGGTTCAAGGGATATGACATTCCCTGCAACTGACCCAACAAAAAAGAGGGCTATATGGAACATACCTATGGCACACATCGATGACAAATATATGCAATGACCATCCTTTACCTGAAATGAAGTGACCACTACATCCTGCCACTGGTTCTGAGGCGGAGCTTCCCCCTGGAATGCCCTCAGAAACAGGGCGATGGGCATTTTGCTGGAGAGCCAACTCTTCTGCAGGGGTTAGGTCTGGACCGTGTGGACCTCCACCTGTTTTTTGCTTGTCTGCCTTCTTATTAGCTTTATAATTAATGTTTTTTATATTATATATGATTATTTATGTCAACAATTCTTTAAATAGTTATATACCAATATTTACCAGTTTGAAGTATATTCTTGTACTTCACTTTAACCTGTTCCCGTGTTCTCCTTGTGCTCACGTTTGATCTGGAATTATGACATATTAAATAATAATTAATCTGACACATAGGAAATGAAACGCTGCATTCAGTAAGTATAATGCACACTACTTAGCGTTTAATTTGTCGCCCACTTTTTGCCAGCCGACTTTTCTGGTCTGGGCTGCTTTTGCAGTGTTACCCCTTGTGCATATGAAATCTTGAAATTCTTCATGTCCTTCGAATAAAAGGTCTTGCGCCGCATGTGTGAAAAAAATGCGCCCGTTCTTTTATCATTTTGTTACAGCCTATCAAAGACTTGCTGATCATGTTTTCTAAACTCAATATATATGGGCTTTTCACTCAGCGCGGGCGCTCGCATTCATCTCGTATGATTTGATCCAGCTAGACTAATCTAATACACGGCTGCGTTTGAAAATCCGACCTATCCCGGATGAGTGTCACCAGCATTAACTCATCCAAGATGAGGCACCTGATCTCGGATGATTTAAGCGACGTACGAAAAATACCCCCCTGGTCTGCAATAGAAGTAAAATCCTGCAGTACTTCTTTATATTCCCTGCTTTGTGCCCCAATAAATGCAAGTTATCGGCAATATACTAATAACCCTATTCTGCTTCACTCACTCAGAATATGGAACCAATGTACAAAGCATTTAAAGATGAAGAAGCTTTTATCTGTTGCACCTCTGCAAGACAACCACCTCTTTCAACCCTCGCAAACATATGCAGTTTTTAATATCTGGCAAAGATTTGGGATTAAATTGCTTAGAGATCTTTATATAGACAACATCTGTGCATCCTATGAACAATTACATTCCAAATTTAACTTTCCAGCTACACATTTCTTTCACTATTTTCAAATTAGGAACTTTGTTAAACAGAACCTGCCCAATTTTCCTCATCTTGCATCCTCATCCATGCTGGAAAAAATATTGCTCAATCTCAAGGACTCAGACACCATCTCTGCAATATATAAAATTATTTTACAGTCCCTCCCTTTCGAAGAGCCAAGAGGACAATGGGAAAAGGATCTCTCACTCAACATATCAGGAAAGCAGTGGAAGGTAGCAATGCAGAGAATTCACTCGAGCTCCATATGCGCAAAGCATACAATTATTCAACTCAAAATTATATATCGAGATATATCTGTCTCGCTTAAAACTGTCCAAAATGTTTCCAGGGCAAGATCTAACCTGAGAACGCTGCAATCAAGTCCCAGCCTCACTGGGTCACATGTTTTGGGCCTGCACCAAATTAACATCTTTCTGGACAAAAATTTTTAAGTGCCTTTCAGACAGCCTTGGTGTCACAATCCCTTCTAACCCATTAACAGCTGTGTTTGGTGGGCTCACAGAGGAGCTTAAAGTGGAGAAGGACAAACAAACTGTGATTGCCTTTACTTCACTATTGGCACACAGACTTATTTTGCTATACTGGAAGAATCCTAACTCTCCTCTTTTAAGTCAGTGGGTAACTGATGTTTTATATTACTTGAAATTGGAATAAATCAAATTCTCACTTAGAGGATCTGTGCAGAACTTTTTCAAAACCTGGCAGAATCTGATCAATAACATTTTAGAATAAGCTCTTAATGAACTGAGGAAGAAGATTCTCTCCCTATTTCTTTTTCTTCTCCATTTATCTCTATCCGCCTATTAAACTCATCAGTTTATTTATTTTTACTAGCTTTAAGTTTTACTTCGTTGGCTATGCTCTCTCTCTCAGGGGGTTGATTTGTCTATTTGTATGAAATGATTACAAGAAAATCATTAAAATTTATAAAAAAAATAAACAAATAAATTAAGACACCTCAATACAAAGCATCCTGCACATGAATAATAAGACTGTCCCCACCAGCTGGCTGTCATGTTGATACAGTTTTCATTTAGTCATGGGAGAAATGGCAGAACCAAGCTTCTTCAACGTCAAGGTGAATTTTAAGTTTATTGTCATATATCAAGTACACAATTCAAAGAAATTTTTACATCCATACCTCCCACCAACTATTGACAGGAGTGTTAAACAAACATGAGGTAAAGCATGAAGAGAAACATCACATGATAAATATAAGAGACACTGATGCCATTGTCAGTATGAGCAGATTTGGACAGCCTGAGGTCACATGGTCCACAATGGCCAATGAGAAGGTCTAAATACAGTTAGAAATCACAGCTAGAGAAGAGGGACCAAAGTCCACACCACCTGATTTCTAAGGCTCTGAGTGATTTTAATTTTCATAAGGGTCCCAGACCTTTGGGATCCATCTTTGATCTTATAGCTGCTGTTCAGTGAGGTGCATCATTTTCTAATCTTTCTAATTTGGTTTGTATTGGTCTACTAATTTGTGTGGCAGTGCCAGTTCTCACTAACTGCCATCGGATTGTGTCTGTCATGTTGTCTGTCTGTGTTGGTGTTATAATAAGTTTGTTATAATATTAAGTTTAATGGCACTATCTCTGTGCAAATTGTTTTATGGATTCATTCACACATGTAGGCCAAATATGGCACACAGGAGCTAGGCTGCATTTAGAAACCACTAGTCTAGAAGTTTGGAGAATGAGACAGCTGTGAGTAGGCATTGTGCTATTCCTGTATTTTTGGAGGTGGGGTTGAGTCCTTTCCTTTCCTTGTTTGGAGACCAGAGAGGACCTGCACGTGGAGAAACCAGTATATAAGGCTTGGACTGCTGCCAAGACACTTGAAGCCGATGGACAGAAGATTATGTCATCCGTCCGGAAAATCCTTTCAGCGCAGTGATGAAAATGACAAACTATACACAAAATGTTGTCATGGCTTCCCTTCGTCTGTAATGCCGCGTAAATCATCAGTAAAGAAATCTAAGTTATATCTTTTTCTCTTATGTGATTCTTTGTCCGCTGTATCACTATGGGAGGGATATCGCCTTTTACAATATATCTCTATATTTTTCAGTTACTTAAAATGCCACAATTTCAAAAGAACATATTTCCGAAGAGCTAGTGCCTCTTAAGGAAACAGTCAGTAGTTTACATCCTGATCTTTGTGGCCTTATCTGCATGTTCTGTCTGTCATGTTAACATCCTTAAGACATTTTTCTGTAGATTCTTGTGTTTATAACTTGATCTTGTACAGCTAACATGAACCCTTCTATCCCACCAAACAGATCACCATGACATAGCCAGCTGTTAGATGCCATGTTAGCCATACAAGGCTGATCAAATTCATGAGGATGTCTGCCATGCAATGGTTTCTGGGCCCATGCTTGTGTTTAAATTTGTGAGGTTGTTGTGTTCTTTGTGATGTTGTCAGTGGTATGGAGGTTAAGTGTTATATTGCAGCCACAGTTCTTTCTCTGGCTGGAGTGGTAATCTTTGTTTTTTGTCTACTTTGTTCACATTTGAGTCTGTGAATTATGTTTGAAATTTGAAATTACTTATATGTTTTATTACTTTGGAGTATTGTTTGGATTCTTTGTGTGTAAGCTGCCTTTGTTATGTTCTGTGTATTTTGTGGGTGGTGGGACCCTCTGCTTATCACTACCAGATGTGTAAAGGTGAGGGTTTCCTGCAGTTACTGGCAGTTCATTCAAACGTGCTTGGGAATGAAGAGTTTTTGTGTCCTTTTTGTGATTTCCTGTTCTTTCGATGTTGCCATTAGTTTATGTATTTGGGACTTTTGAACACCTTGGGTTGCCTTTAATGGTATATCTGTTAAACTGTTTGGCCTTTAGTGCAACAGAGCATTTTGTGAGATTACACTTTTGCTGACAGTTCAGTTTAAGTGCTGCAAAAACGCACCAAGTACTCATTTACTGTCATGTAACAAGACCTTAACAAACACTTCTTAGGGGCTCCATAACACAAAGCATCAGTAATGTGTTTCTACATCTCTGCTATGTGACCTACTAAGACAGTTTTACTTTGTAGTGATTTGAGGTGGTTTAACTGATATGCGTTTCTCTGAACATTACATATATATATATCTTTCATATTAACAAGTCATTTTAACTGAATGTCAATATGCCACAAAACACAAAGAGGAATAACCATCCTACTGTACTCATGTTTTAGAAGTGTCACGAAGAACAAAAAATCCTTTGTCAAAATCTTGTTACATAAAAGTAAATGTATCTTCTTCTTCTTTCGGCTGCTCCCGTTAGGGGTCACCACAGCGGATTATCTTCTTCCATATCTTTCTGTCCTCATCATCTTGTTCTGTTACACCCATCACCTACATGTCCTCTCTCACCACATCCATAAACCTTCTCTTAGGCCTTCCTCTTCTCCTCTTTCCTGGCAGCTCTATCCTTAACATCCTTCTCCCAATATACTCAGCATCTCTCCTCTGCACATGTCCAAACCAATACAATCTTGCCTCTGTGACTTTGTCTCCCAACCGTCCAACTATAGCTGACCCTCTAATGTCCTCATTTCTAATCTTGTCCATCCTCATCACACCCAATGCAAATCTTAGCATCTTTAACTCTGCTACCTCCAACTCTGTCTCCTGTTTTCTGGTCAGTGCCACCGTCTCCAATTCATATAACATAGCTGATCTCACTACTGTCCTGTAGACCTTCCCTTTCACTCTTACTGATACCCGTCTGTCACAAATTACTCCTGACACTCTTCTCCACCCATTCCACCCTGCCTGCAGTCTCTTTTTCACCTCTCTTCCACAATCCCCATTACTGTGTACTGTTGATCCCAAGTATTTAAGCTCATCCACCTTCGCCAACTCTACTCCCTGCATCCTCACCATTCCACTGACCTCCCTCTCATTTACACACATGTATACTGTCTTGTTCCTACTGAATTTCATTCCTGTCCTCTCCAGAGCAGGTCTCCACCTCTCTAGGGTCTCCTCAACCAGCTCCCTACTATCACTGTGGATCACAATATCATCAGCAAACATCATAGTCCACGGGTACTCCTTCCTGTCTAATCTCGTCTGTCAACCTGTCCATCACCATCTATATATATAAAGGAGAGTTTGGATCCATGTGGCTGTGTTTGTGTGTTTGTGGAGGGATGGAGAGTCAAGGCAGGTGTTGGAGTCACGTAATCATCTCCCCTGCCATTCACCTGATTTCATTCACTTCATTTTGCTCCGAGCTGAGCTCCGCAGCTGACGCGGTTAGTCCTTTCTTCTTTACTGATTTACTGTTTAGTAGACGCGGTACTTACTGAATAGTATTTTTTCCTTTAGTGTTTCTTAGTGTTTAGTAGATGCGGTGTGCCGGTGTTCCCGGAGGTGTTGCAGTTTAGTGTTACTTTCTACTTCGTTTTTGTACTTTAGTGTTTAATAATAAATAATAATAATTCATTACATTTATATAGCGCTTTTCTTGGTACTCAAAGCGCTAAAATAGTGAGTGATACTTAGCTGATAGCAGTGTAGAAGCAGCACAGCACAACGCAGCAGGTAGGACAGGCGGGTGTGGTAGCGTAGGTGAGTGGTGATAGCAAGCAGCAGGAGGAGGAAGCAGGATTTGGATGTTCCAATGCACAGCCATAAACAGTAACGCTTGGTAATTTCAGGTGTGATCGCCCCGGAGCCATAAGCCATAAGTCAGGATAGTATGAACATCAGATCAGTTCCGGGTCATAGAGTACTGTAAGATGAAATGGAAGCAGATCAGCATGCTTTGTTTCCTTACAAACCTCCCATAGTTTATGAAGACGCACAGCAACAATTAAATCATACAGATTCTGGTGTATTCTCAATTGCATTTGCTGTGTGTATTTCTTTAGGTATTGACCCAAGTGATCAAGTTTTTACTATTTCTTCAATGCGAAATCACTTACAAATAATTTTTGTTACTCGACAATTGCTTCCATTCCCTGTGGAAAGTAGCGAATGGGCGACACCAGTTACAAGTATTCAGTGCGTTCAAAGACCTGTATGAAGTATGGCCACTAACACAGTCACTCATAAAAGAGAGATGACTCGGTGAAGGAAATGGGGATTGAAACTACCTTGGAAGACATGCAATCAACGAGGCGATTAAACGGATCTCAATAGACGTCTTATAGGTTGGAAAAAAAGCGCTTGGCTGCCAAAACCATATATATACATATATACAGTATATATACATCTATATAAATAAAAATGTAAATGTCCGTTTGATCAAAATCTTAAATCTCTGAAAGTTCTTCAACGATTGCTTTGAAATTTTGACACAACGTTGCATTCGAATACGCGCGTGTTTTATATACATATTATATAGATGTCACACCTGTGACAGGTAAAAACATGCTTTTTCTGAAAACACAGCGCCATCTGTTGGACGTAAAAGCAACACACGCTATACTAAATATTTTACGATTCTATTTCAATGTTTCGATCAAATACATTTGTAAGTACATGAATAAAGGCACCGACATGGCTGTTTTTGGCGTGCAACAATATTGATGAAATATCGATGAAATCGCACAGTATTAGGCTGGAAGATACATAAGCAGCAATGAAGCTGTACGGCGAATTCTTTCATTTCCCATACATGAACGAAGTCCAGATGTTGTTCACTTAGCAGTACATCTAGAAAATGGACAACGCGTTTATTTCACAGCTGCAAATGTGCAACAAATAGTCCTGAATCCACCGGCTACAACGTTAACTGCTTTCTTTACGTTATGTCAAAATGACGTGTTTGCGAAAACACTGCTGTATTCGGAAGTGCCTACGTATTACACATGGAATGCGAGTAGAAACTGCGGTGGGTTGGCACCCTGCCCGGGATTGGTTCCTGCCTTGTGCCCTGTTTTGGCTGGGATTGGCTCCAGCAGACCCCGTGACCCTGTGTTCGGATTCAGCGGGTTGGAATATGGATGGACGGATGGATGCGAGTAGAAAATCATTTGAACAACGCAAACGAGGAGAGCCAGTTAACGGACAACCTGCCATATTCAAAGAAACTACGATAGGCAAACTGTACACCCTACATCCCAATCAAGATGAATGCTTCTTTGTTCACATGCTGTTGGTAAATGTGCCCGGTCCAATGTCTTTCCAGCAATTGAGAAATATCAACAGCGTTACACATGCCACTTTCCAAAGTACATGTCAAGCTCTGAATTTATTGGAGAACGACCGACACGGGGATGTATACATTAATGACGCGTGCAACACGTCACATCCAAATCAAATTCGTGCATTGTTTGCAATCATATTGATCGCTTGCTCTCATTCATCTCCAACACACTTATGGGAGAAATATAAATCGCACATGGCTGAAGATATTTTCCGTCGAATACGCAAGTAAAATTCAAATATAAACATGGATTTCACAGCAGAAATCTACAACTAAGCGGTAATAATGATTGAAGATTTGTGCTTAGAAATCGCGAACAAAATTCTCAATCAATTGGGAATGCCGTCACCGAATCGATCTGCTCCTGCTTCATTCCATGTAGAATTGCGTCGTGAACAAAATTACAACACGGGTGATCTTTTGTCGTATGTGCAATCAAATACAGGTATTCCTAAGCTAATGCTTCAGCAAAAAAGCATATACGATCAAATAATGCAAACTGTCAATAATGGGGTTGGAGAAATCTGGAAATTGGCAACAGAAAGGTGCCGGTTGATCTGACCTCAGGACGAATGTCATTGCCTCATAACTTCTGCAATTTAGTGACGTCAAAAGAAGAATTGGTTGAAAAAGTATTTCCCAATATTCAAACTAATTATAAGAATCACGATTGGCTGAGTGAACGAGCTATTCTTGCGGACAAAAACAAAGACGTCTACGAGCTTTACAATATCATTCAGTCTAACATTCTGCACAGACAATGGAACAACAAAAAATATTGTATACCCACAAGCATTGTGAAATTAAACATATTAGAAACATGTGCTTTCTCTTTTCTTTCTTTTCCATTTAACCAGACTGAGCCACAGCAACGCGTGGCCGGGTACGGCTACATATATATGTGTATATATATATATATATATATATATATATATATATATACACACAGACACATACAGTATACATACGCATCTATATTAATAAAAAGCAAAGCCCTCACTGACTCACTCATCACTAACTTTCCAACTTCCCGTGTAGGTAGAAGGCTGAAATTTGGCAGGCTCATTCCTTACAGCTTACTTACAAAGTTAAGCAGGTTTCATTTTGAAATTCTACACGTAACGGTCATAACGGTCGACAAGTCCGCCATGTTAAAGTTTCTAATTTATGGCCCCATCTTCACGAAATTTGGTAGGCGGCTTCCCAACGCTAACTGAATCCTACTTACGTACATATATACGTCCATAGCCTGCAGCTCGGTCCACACTCTGAATCCTCCAGGCACTCCTGAGCATAATCTAATTTTGAAGGTCGGGGCACCAATAATGTTACTGAGAAACTTACAGCCACCGAAACTTTGTAATGGCATGAGACTTCAGGTCACATGCTTGCAAAAGAACCTAATTGAAGCAACTATTTTTACTGTCGGTGGCTCAGGGGAGAGAGTTTTTATTCCTCGCATCCCTGTTATACCCTCTGATCTCCCATTTCAATTCAAATGCCTCCAATTTCCAGTAAGGCTCTGCTTTACAATGACAATTAATAAGTCTCAGGGACAGACCCTACAAAAGGTTGGCATTGATTTGAGGCAAGATTGCTTTTCACATGGCCAACTATACGTTGCATGCTCAAGAGTAAGCTCAGCGCACAGCTTGGTCATATTACCACCGGAGGATCAAACTGACAACGTGGTATACAAAGAGATCCTTAACAAATAATTATCGGTACATTTTCCCTCAGTTTATTATTTAAAATTTTAAAGCAGTACTTCACCGCTGCGAAGCGCAGGTATTTTGCTAGTTGCAAATAAGAAAGGGCCCAGAGCCGATCCTTATGTAATCCCACCTCCACCTTGAACGCATCCGTCACTCCTACTGCAGACCTTATCAGGGTCACACTTCCCTCGTACAACTCTTACATACTTCTCTGTCACTCCCGACTTCCTCATACAATACCACAGCTCCTCTCTAGGCACCGTGTCATATGCTTTCTCCAGGGCCACAAAGACGCAATACAACTCCTTCGGGCCTTCTTGGCATGAAATCATACTGCTGCTCACTAATCATCACCTCACTTCTTAACCTAGCTTCCACTACTCTTTCCCATAGCTTCATGCTGTGGCTCATCAATTTAACCCCCCTGTAGTTACCACAGTCCTGTACATCCCCCTTATTCTTAAATATCAGCACTACAGTAAACCCTCATTTATCACGGTTAATCCATTCCAGACTCTACCATGATAAATGAATTTTCGCGAAGTAGGATTCTTTATTTATAAATCGAATATTTTCACAGTTAGAGCATAGAAATCCTGTTTACGGCCTTCTAAATACATTTTTTAACATTATTAGAGCCCTCTAGACATTAAATAACACCCTTTAGTCAAAAGTTTAAACTGTGCTCCATGACAAGACAGAGATGACAGTTCTGTCTCACAATTAAAAGAATGCAAACATATCTTCCTCATCAAAGGAGTGGGCATCAGGAGCAGAGAATATCAGAGAGAGAGAGAGACAGAGAGAGGAAAGCAAACAATCAAAAATCAATAAGTGCTGTTTGGCTTTAAAGTATGCGAAGCACCGCCGGACAAAGCAACTGCAAGAAAGGGAGCAATGTGAAGGTAGTCTTTCAGCATTTTTAGAGGAGCGTCCATATCCTCTAGGCCAGTGTGTGAACAGCCCCTCTGCTCACACCCCCTCTGTCAGGAGCAGAGAATGTCAGAGAGAGAGTGAGAGAGACAGAGATAAACAAACAATCAAAAATCAATACGTGCCGTTCAAGCTTTGAAGTATACGAAGCACCGTGCGGGAAGCATATCGTATATCATTGAGGAGTTTTATTTAATACGTAGTAATTGCTCTGGTTGGGTAGCTTCTCAGCCATCTGCCAATAGCGTCCCTTGTATGAAATCAACTGGGCAAACCAAATGGGGAAGCATGTACCATAAATTAAAAGACCCTTTGTCCACAGAAATCCGCGAACCAGCAAAAAATCTTTGATATATATTTAGATATGCTTACATTTAAAATCCGCAATGGAGTGAAGCCGCGCGATATAGCGAGGGATCACTGTAGTACATTTCTTCTCCACTCCTCAGGCATCCTCTCACTTTCCAAGATTCCATTAAACAATCTTGTTAAAAACTCCACTGCCATCTCTCCTAAACACCTCCATGCTTCCACAGGTATGTCATCTGGACCAAAGGCTTTTCCATTCTTCATCCTCTTCATAGCTATCCTTACTCCCTCCTTGCTAATCAGGTGCACTTCCTGATTCCCTATCTCCACATCATCCAACCTACCTTTCTCTCATTCTCGTCATTCATCTGCCTCTCAAAGTACTCTTTCCATCTGCTCAACACACTCTCCTCACTTGTGTGTACGTTTCCATCTTTATCCTTTATTACCCTAACCTGCTGCACATCTTTCCCATCCTACAGACCACTATCCTATGCTGCTTAACTTCACTTTTCCATGCCACCACTTGCCATCTTTATTCTCCTTCAGATTGACTCTTCTGCATAGGATGTAATCTACCTGTGTGCATCTTCCTTCACTCTTGTACATCACCCTGTGTTCCTCCTTCTTCTTAAAAGCCACCACAACCATGTCTATCCTTTTGGTAAAATCCACTATTATTTGACCTTCTTCATTCCTCTCCTTGACACCATACCTAGCCATCACCTCCTCATCTCCACTGTTCCCTTCACCAACATGTCCATTGAAATCCGCTCCAATCACCACTTTCTGTCCCTTGGGTACACTGTCCATCACTTCATCCAACGTACTCCAAAAATCTTCTTTCTCATCCATTGCACACCCAACTTATGGGGCATATGCACTAACAACATTCATCATCACACCTCCAATTTCCAGCTTCATAATCATTACTCTGTCTGACACTATTTTCACCTCCAAAACACTCTTGACATACTGTTACTTCAGAATAACCCCTACCCCATTTCTCCTCCTATCCACACTATGATAGAGCAATTTGAATCCACCTCCGATCCACGTGGCCTTACTCCCCTTCCATTTAGTCTCTTGCACGCACAATAAATCAACCGTCCTTCTCTCCATCATATCTGCTAACTCTCTCCCCTTACCAGTCATACTGCCAAAATTCAAAGTTCCTACTTTCAGTTCCACTCTCTTTACTTTCCTCCTCTCCTCCTGCCTCCAGACATGTCTCCCCCCTCTTCTTCTCCTTTGGCCAACAGTAGCCCAATTTCCGCCAGCACCCTGTTAGCTAACAGTACTGTTGGCAGTCGTTGTAAACCTGGGACTTGACCAATCCGGTATGGAAATTTGTATTGTTGTCCGCATATTGATTTGGTAAAATTTTACACCAGATGCCCTTCCTGACATAACCCTCCCCATTTATCCGAGCTTGGGACCGGCATGAAGAAACACACTGGTTTGTGCATCCCCTGTGGCTGGGACTGATGTAACCACAGGAAATGCTGCACATATAGGAATAATTCTTGTTGTTAGGGCAGAGTGGTGTCTCTGAGGCTAGGGAATTGCACTGGCAATCGGAAGGTTGATGGTTTGAATCCCGTAAATGCCAACAGGAACTCTGCTCTGTTGGGCCCCTGAGCAAGGCCCTTAACCTGCAATTGCTGAGTGCTTTGAGTTGTGAGAAAAGTGCTATATAAATTCAAAGAATTATTATTATTGTCATACTACATTATATTGCAGTGTTGGCGATTTGAACATAATAAATAAATCTACATGTGCATAGCTTGAAAAAATCACCAAGTACAATGGCAGTCCATCTGATAAGTCATTGCACCAGACTCAGCCTCAGAGCTTCTTTATGTCGCTCACCATTCGATCTAGTTGACCGCCTTAAAACACAAATCCCTTGTGATCGGGTTGACCAGACCACATACAGAGCTGATCAGAAACTCATTTTATGTGTAACTGATGATCAAAGCCCCTCATCTTTACCCATCATAGTGACACACACAGCTGGTGTCCTCTCAGTACATTTGCTCCTCTGGCCTGCTGTGGACACTGGAGACACATTAACTTTGACACCATGTAGTGAATGTGAAGTGGAAATTGCAGTGGCAGACCGTGCATTTCACACCTAGGCCTTCAGTAGTGCTCCGTCTGAATCAACCCGCCCCTCAAAAACTAATTTATGGTTATAAAAACCATCTTAATATGTAGAAATACAGTATAAAGAGCCATTGTATCGCAGATAGATAACTCCTGTAGCCACAATAAATGCCTTTATTGAATAGACAAACCAGGGGTGAACAAGTTCCTTTCTACTGCAGCTACAGCCGTGACACACATAAAAAACATCAATAATAACTCATAAACTTGCAATATTATTTAGGAAAATCGGAACATTTTACTCACCAAAAATTCGGATTATTTGTAAACAAAATCCATCCTCCTCTCTTTCCTCAAAAACAGTTCAATTACTAGCAGATTATCCAAGCGCTTCAGTTCCATCACGAAGTCCCTTTCTATCGCCATCGAAGCTAATGCTGAAAGTCGAACCTGCCCTGTCGTATTTCTGGCATAAGTTTTAATTCACTTTATGGCTGAAAATGTCTGCTCGTCAGAAGCAGTGGACACGGGAATGGTCACCACCAAACATACCAATGTGTACAGCTGCCCAATGCTCCATGCCCCATTTTTCTGATGAAGGAAGTCAAGGAGATCAGTGGGAGGTTTTCCTGCAAAATCATCCATGGCATACTTACACCGTCCTATCCAATCAACGGGTCTGAATACGGTGACGTTGCCGTACGCCTGCTAGAGGGCCATAGTAACACCAACTCAAAATCTGATTGGTTGAAGCAACAGTTTAATCAACATTTATTTTGTGTTAGAGGGCCTGCAGAACGGAATGTGAAGGTAGACTTCATTGACTTTGACCCTGCCTGGCAACAAATGATGGCTGAAATGTGATTTGTTAAATGCTTTAATACAAGAATACATGTCTGGAAGCAGCACAACCATCGGAAAAGCTATTAAAGGAAGCGGACAGACTATTTGGAATTATTTAATAAGTATTCATGGACAAAATACAGTATAATTAACATCAGTTTGTGATTCAGATATTTTTTTAGGCCAGCAGAGAAGGCCTTGCAGGCCCTGATGGTCCGCCACTGGGAAATTGTCATGAAAGCAGACCACACTAGACCACTAGCGAAGCGTAGCCTAAAAAATGGATTGGGACAGAGACGGACTGGAGAGACTCACATCGAAAAATCCTAAAATTAGCTTTTGATGATGTGACTGTCAGTTTGTGAAACTTAAAAATGGAGTCATTTTTAAAAGGATTTAATGTAAATTAAAGAGTTCACCTCCTTGTACACTGCTGGATGGCACTGGAAACTGACCTTTTGAAGAGTCGCTTTTATTGTCCTAAGGTGAATGTCATTAACAAATGTTTACAGCCTTAAAGACAGTAGAGATGTGACTTGAAGTAGTAGGCTAGTCGAGAGTACAGTAAACACCTGTAATAGTGTCACTGTCAACATGGTATTGAAGCGGTCACATCAGTGTATGTCCTCATCAGAGCGCGTCATCTTCTGTGGAGTCGTCCAGATGAAACGTGTGCTTTCTGTGGCATAGGAAGTCACACATCACTGTCACTGTCATGTCCTCTTGTAGTTCTCAAATCATCTACATCTGTTCAAAAAGCTGTGTTTGGTAAACACACCACATCATCACGGCAAATATGGTGGGACACAAGATCAGCTCTTGTCAACCCTCCATGATGATTTTTTCCTGCCCAATGAAAAAATCTGCGGTACACCGACAGAGCATTTATTGTGACATGTGGTTCATCTTGAAAGTCTGCTATGTGAATCTCAACAGAACTAACTGGAGACTGAAAGAAAGTCACTGATCTTCTGCTGATTCAACACAAAGCCAGCAAACTACAAGTGTGAAAACACCTTTAGAGTTACAATGGAGTGGGATATCATTGAGTAAAAGGGGAAGAAAAAGCCATCATTAAAAAAACAGTTCAGCCACAGAGCTGGGATAAAGAAAAGAAAGGAAGACATCGTCATGAAACAGAGAGAGTGCTGGGAAAATAAAAAGTGTGAGAAGTAAGAGAAGGGAGGAATTGATAAGAATTACAACACGATTATATCTTAGACACGCTGGGCTGAGAGGCTCTTCATTCAGAGTGAATATGCTTGATAAGAGTGTTTGTAGAAAACACGTTTATCTAACACAGTGGGACATTCTGTATATTGAGGGCTGTGCTGTGCACCAGGAGCAGACAGGAGATTTGATCTGAGAAACTGAGATGTTTAGGACAGCAGCAGTTTACGGTGACACATACTTTAAAAAAGTGTAGACAAAGTGACCAATCTGAGTGCTTACTGAAGTTTTCAAAAGGCTTTGGACTGCATGATTTTGATTTTCTTTGTTGAAAGTTACAGCAGACTCCAGCACAGCAGGTGGATTTAATGCACTCTACGATGTCCTACCAACTGGGTGATTTTTTTAAAATTCAAATTAAAGGTCTAAAGCAAAATTCAAACATGAAAATCACAAATTTTTATGGTAACACTTTACATTGTGTCCATAATTACACTGTAAATACTATGTAATTACCTGTATAAGTTCAGTGTAACTATGAGTTACTACTTCGTACTTACTGTGCAATACAAAGTAACGTTATAGTTAATTACTCAGTTGTCATTACTATTCCACTATATATTCTATTTATATAATTACAATGTAACAATTTATCACTGATCCAAAAACAAGTGTACTTACATAGCTACATTGTATCTGTACTTTCAAAATGTAATAAAAACATTAGGGTATGTAACTACAGTGATACCTTGAGATACGAGTTTAATTCGTTCCGTGACTGAGCTCGTAAGTCAAAATGCTCGTATCTCAAATTAATTTTCCCCATTGAAATTAATTGAAATGAGATTAATTTGTGCAAGCCCCCAAAAAACCACCCCAATTTTTTGTTAAATGTTTTCAACATAAGAAAAATGGATTTATAATGAACAAATATTGTATACAAACAAAATAAAACCTAATACATAAAGGAGAATCTAAAGAAATAAACAGACATTGGCAAAGCCGATTAGCGTATTGTAATGTTTTTTTTCTTTCATTTCACTTTTGCTTAACTTAATTTTCTTTTTCACTAGTTTTTTTCTTTTTTGCCACGCTTTCATCACTTTCATTCGCATGGCGTTTCAATAGAAACCTGTCCAAGGAGCTTTGTTTAGTCCTCCCCTTTAGAATGTTTCTGAAATGAGTTAGGCAAGTGCCATCGAATAGCGACGCTGCAAGTTTAGTTTCTTTTCAATAAAGTCAGGCGTTAGGCAAGTGTAATTGAATAGCGCCACTATATGATCAGTTGTAATTTTTTCAGGGTGTTTCTTTTCTTTAAAGTTCAAAACTTTTTCCTACATTGCAAACACTTCCTTTATCTCACTTTAAGAGATAAACTCCTCCGCGATACCGATCTCCTGCAGAACCTCCATATGTTGCTGTGTATGTAGTTCCGTCAACTCCTCTGTCGTCAGTTCCTCGGAATGTGCGGGGACAAGCTCTTTGATGGCTCGTATTTCGAATTTTGGCTCGTAACTCAAGACAAAAAATCGACCTAGTGACGGCTCGTATCTCAAAAAACTCGTACATTGTGGCACTCGTATCTCAAGGTATCACTGTACAACTATGTAACAGATGTTCCAGCGTCTGGGCACTTGTAATGGAGAATTGCAGTGATAACTGCATATATTTTTGATGATATTTCAAGATCTTTTTTAAATGGTGAAAACACCTTTGCAAAATGGTTAACACTTTTGCGTCGTGGATCCATTGAGATAACTAACCAAAAATACTTGAAAATCAAGATGAAAAGATCAGACATTTATTTGCTTGCAAATATGTTGCAGCCATCTCCAAAACCCCCTGAGTAATCCTTTGCTTAGTGCATCCTAACATATGTAACTGCATTTAGATACTGCACTGGCAGGCATTCATTATATGTCCCATAATATGTTTTGTTACTTAGTGCATCATGAAAGATTACTGGTAACTTAGACACATGAATAGTTTTCCACCACTCATTCCACTAGAGTGTGTAGTTCATTCTGACCATTACTCTAAAATGTCATAAGATTATTAACTATTACATAAATTGGTGAGGTTTCTGAGAAGTCCATGAGAAACGATGGCCACTCCAATGGTATGTAAGATTTTGGCCCTTTGGATTGTGTGCTTTGTTAATGGTATCTTAAGAAGTAACAAATTAATAAATCAGATGGCTGATGTTTTCTTATGGACCTTAATATACCTTCCACTGTAATACTGGCAAAAGACTGGGAGCAATAATATTATGGTCACTGATCCTGCTTGGACAATCACTTCGAAAAGATTTATTATTTATTTCAGTTTATTGCTGAAAAATGCAAAATCTAGAGGGACACCTCCTTGACATGTTTTGCTTAAACAAGCATTTGTCACATTCTTGTAGTTATGTTACACTATTTTTTGTTGAATTTTTTGGGCTATTATTATACCCATCCCTAACATATTACTGCCAAACTTGCAGCATTCAATCAAGGTACACAGGGTCGCAAAGCCATTCCAAGCATCACCGGGTACAAGGCAGGAAAAGGCCCAGGATGGGGAGCCATCCCATTGCAAGGCCCACTGACAAACATAACAGCATTCACGCTGTCACAAATATGGCCACATAACCCAATCTACATGCCCCTGGGATGTGGCAGTAAAACCCATGAAGAAGACATAGGGAGACATGGGTAGAACATACAAATTTTACAAATATATCTCCAGACAGAATTACATCTCAGGATAATGGATCCGTGAGGCAAAAGCGTTAACCATTTTGCAAAGGTGTTTTCACCATTTAAAACAGATCTTGAAATATCATTGAAAACCTGTGCAGTTTGGTGGCGCAGTGAGTAGCGCTGCTGCCTCGCAGTTGGGAGACCTGGGGACCTGGGTTTGCTTCCCGGGTCCTCCCTGCGTGGAGTTTGCATGTTCTCCCCGTGTCTGCGTGGGTTTCCTCCGGGCGCTCCGGTTTCCTCCCACAGTCCAAAGACATGCAGGTTAGGTGGATTGGCAATTCTAAATTGGCCCTAGTGTGTGCTTTGTGTGTGGGTGTGTTTGTGTGTGTCCTGCGGTGGGTTGGCACCCTGCCCGGGATTGGTTCCTGCCTTGTGCCATGTGTTGGCTGGGATTGGCTCCAGCAGACCCCCGTGACACTGTGTTCAGATTCAGCGGGTTGGAAAATGGATGGATGGATGGACCTGTGCAGTTATCACTGCAATTCTCCATTACAAGTGCTCAGACCATGGAACATCTGTTACATAGTTGTAGTTACATACTCTAATGTTTTAATTACATTTTGAAAGTACAGATACAATGTAACTATGTAAGTACACTTGTTTTTGGATCAGTGATAAATTGTTACATTGTACTTATATAAACTGTGGAATAACAACGACAACTGAGTAATTAACTATAGTGTTCCTTTGTATTACACAGTAAGTATGGAGTAGTAACTCATAGTTACACTATACTTAAAGTATACAGGTAATTACATAGTAGTTATTTATTTTTTTGAAAACCAAATATTACATTATTACAATCACTATTTGGTCAGCTGGTTACTTTTGAAAATTCAAAACATATTAATGCAAAGAATATGATGATGTCAAACAAACCGTAGAAAAATGTTAATTTGCAAAAAGACCCCAGCAGTTCAAAGTGACAGAAGGTGCAGTTTATCTCAGCAGTTAAAGCAGAAGAGTACAACGGAGCACATTGAGAAGATAAAACCGGTCCTCCATGATAGCTCAGGGGTCTTCTTCTCACTGCTTCAGCACACACTGCACAAGATGCCCTCCATGATTTACAGCAGGATTATGTGAGGGAGAGAGGGGGCTTATCTGAGGCTGCATGGGGGGCTGGAGAATGTGCCAGAGGCGACCATCATGCCTTCCTGAACTCAAGCAGTGGGAGGACAACAGTGGAGTGTCAAACTCTAAGTCCATCTGTCCACACTCTGCTCCTTGTCCAGCTCTCCTGGGGCCTCATGTATAACGCTGTACATAGAACTCACCCTATAACATGGCGTAATAATAATAATAATAAATAATAATAATTCATTACATTTATATAGCGCTTTTCTCAGTACTCAAAGCGCTATCCACACAGGGAGGAACTGGGAAGCGAACCCACAATCTTCCACAGTCTCCTTACTGCAAAGCAGCAGCGCTACCACTGCGCCACCTGTGAGGCACACGTAAGCACAAAAGCGGGATTGTGCGTACGCACAGAAAAATCCAGATGCAGGAATCTGTGCGCACGCAAACTTTCACGTTCTTCCACTACATAAGTCCCGATCAGCATGTAAAGTAACGTACGTGCACGCGCCTTCTGTCCCGCCCCAACTCCTCCCAGAATTACGCCTCTTTGAATATGCAAATCAATATAAATTGCCTTCTGTGAAAAGGCAATGGGAAAAGCAGAGGGAAAAATATAAGAATTTCAGCGAATACCAAGTGGAGGTAAAGGAAAAACGTACTATTTGTTGGTTTAAACAGTGGTATAATCAACAAAAGAAAGTTGATCGAGTGACAGAGTGTTGGAGAAACTCGAAAGCTGAAGTTCACAAAGTCGCACAGTGCCCGAAATAAAAAAGAAATCACATATCAAAGTCGCCGTGAAAAGGCAAGTCGTAGCCCACCGTCTGAGTGTCATATGAAAGATTATTAGGGTACAGACAAAAAAAAAATAGGCACACAGTGGGAAAAAAGCACGAAATGTCAACTTTAATCTCGAAATTTCCACTTTAATCACGTAGTTTATTTTGCCATTAAAGTAGAACATCATAAACTTCATCTTAAAATCGTTTATTTTACTAGTTTCTCAAGTAGCATGTTAAATGCTTTGTTCTGTGTTTGATCTTCTATGTGCTCTATGTGTGTGAATCACTACGTGCTTCTGTTCTTTCTCTTTCTCCGACAGGACACAGAATCCATTACATTCGTGATATCACAGCTCTCTGTATAATTAAAATACTGAGATGTATATGTGTCTGTATAATTAAAATACTGAGATGTATATGTGATATCTTTTTCATGATAATAGGAATGAAAGCATGTTAGTAAACATGGGAACACGGTGGCGCAGTGATTGTTCATATCTCATGCAAGAGGCTTGCTGCGCCATGTGCGACCTTCGATGAAATAATTTATTACAGAAGTACTGTCTCTTTCAAACATACTAACCTCCAATTCCTGTCCTTACTTTTCTTTCTCCAAATACCCAATCGCCACACAATCAGCTCTGTAATAGACGTTAAGCCATCTGTAAGCTTAGAACGACGATTCTTCAAAACTTTTAAGGAACATTAAAATATCTTCGTAGTACATATTTAATTATTCTATCCGTCTATCCTTCCAGTGTCACGTCAGCACCAGCAATAATACAACACAAGGCAGGAGCTATCCGTGAACCAGCTAGTGCTGCGGCACCGTGTCCTCACATGTTTAATTATTAACAATACAGATTATTTAAATGAAGTTAAAGTTTTATCTGTATACTATAAGCAACATATTTTGCTGCATTTCATCTTAAAAATGTAATCGTCATCATACACGCTTTATAAAGTGGCACAGGTTGTGCAATATTATAACTGTAGTGCAAGTTTACAGTGGAGTAATTGTACTTATAAGTCCAAACAGTTCTACAAGGAGCACTTGATGGACTGATTGAGTGCGTTTATAGTTCTTGGGATGAAACTGTTTATGAAACGCGAGGTCTGTACAGGAAAGGCTTTGACGCTTTTTGTCGTGGTTGAGGTAGTGTGTACTTGAAACTGTATACCGATAATTCTCTTTCCGATCAGCTGCTGCTGTGATTCCCCACTCAGATACAGTGATATACAGGTAAATACTCTGAGTGGTGTCGTGAGAGTAATATGGAAAAAGATGATCCGCAGTGGCAACCCTTAACGGGAGCAGCTGAAAGAAGAAGAAGATGCAGTGAGTGTAACAACGCTAAAGCAGTTATGGTATTTGGAATACTATGGCTATTCCCTGGACCATTATATTGTTACAGGTTAATTACAATCAGATGCATTACACTAATAAACAATATGCAGTTAATTTCAGTGTATTTATAAAGCCACGTCAGGAACGTGGGTCTAAGAAAGAAAGGGTAACCACACAGGAACAGTAGCACTGCTTTGACGCTGGGTGCTGCCAGTCTGCAAAACCGAGCGGAGAAATTGCGCACGCAAAGGTATGAGTTACCGTGGAAATGTGCGTGGCTTTACGCCAAGTTTAGGTTTTATACATCGCGATTTGAGCGTGGAAACGTTCGTATGCAACATTTCTGTGCGTACGCACCGTTTATACATGAGGCCCCACGTGATGTTGAGGAGCAGTAGGTTTATGAGGTTTGTGCTCAGAGGACCATCAGCTTGACCTGTGATGGCCCGGTGCCTGTCCAGCATTTGTCACCAACGCCAGGATTGGCCTCACTCTTTATCACCCTACAACTGGACTGTCCACCCGTGTTTGCTCCTGCTGATCCTCTCGGTGGGCTTTGTGACCCCCACTGGTTTCAGATGATAATTCTCAATGTGGTTCTATAGCTGGTGAAACGCAGGGGTTTCTTACCTGAGCTTGTGGAGTTTAGTTACAAGTTCAGGGTCTCAGGGTGGAGAAACACAAGTAAGTTTAAAGAAATAGCACACAGGCAGAGAAGATGACATGAAATATTTATTAAATGTGGAGGAGAGCTGAGGGGATTATAAAAGAATAAAGAGGAGAATTTAGAGGGAATGGACAGGGGCTACCATCAATGGGGTCAGTTGATCATCATGTCCAGTCTTCTCATGTGTAGATATTCACCTGCCGTCCAGTCCTGTTCAGCTCCTCCTGTCGTGACCTCAGGTTCTTCTTCTCACTCTCACTGATCTCATTACGCCACAGCCTGTGAAGGACACAAGTGTGAGTTACAAACATAAGAGGACCCCACCTCACACACTGTACTATCACACTGACACGCCCACTCCGGTCAAAGTCCCAGAAGTTTCCTGAGTGTCCCTAAGTCACGTGACATGTGTGTCACCATGCCAGTCACTCAGTTCACTGTCCAGTCAGGTGACCGTCCTCTGAAGGCCTTTTTGGTTTCATCTCATCTCAGTGAAGGTGTTCTAGTAAGGCTGGGGGTCCTCCATGGCTCCTGCTGACTGTTTTATTTTTTATTCTCCTTCATTGTTTTCCATTGTTTTAATAACATTGTTTTCTTCATTTATTATTTGCTTAATTCTGTATTATCTGTTATTTTTATTCTATTCAGTTATTATTCAGTGTCTCTGTGTGTGTCTTGCAGTTCTCTCATGTTTCTGGTATTTTGTGGTTTAATCCCAAGACGCAGGACCACCCCAACTCTCTAAAGGATGCGGATCATTTGACTGCACTCTGGTGATTGGTGGTCTTTTTGACTATTTTGACCTTTTGTTTTTAATTCTGATTATTATCTTTGAACCTTTGGCTCTTGAGTTCAGATTCTCTAACAGTTTGTGTTTTTTGAATGTTGTTAGCTTTGGATTGCCTTTGGCAGCCCCTTTGGCTCTTCTATATATATAAAGGAGAGTTGGGATCCGTGTGGCTGTGTTTGTGTGTTTGTGGAGGGATAGAGCGTTAAGGCGGGTGTTGGAGTTACGTGATCATCTCTCCTCCCATTCACCTCATTTCATTCACTTCATTTCACTCCGAGCTGAGCTCCGCAGCTGATGCGGTCTTGCCGTCCTTTCTCCTTTACTGATTTACTGTTTAGTAGACGCTGTACTTACTGAATAGTATTTTTTCCTTTAGTGTTTCTACTTAGTGTTTCTTAGTGTTTAGTAGACGCTGTTTGCCGGTGTTCCCGGTGGTGTTGCGGTTTAGTGTTACTTTCTACTTCGTTTTTGTACTTTAGTGTTTAATAATAAGTAATAATAATTCATTACATTTATATAGCACTTTTCTCAGTACTCAAAGCGCTAAAACAGTGAGTGATACTTAGCTGATAGCAGTGTAGAAGCAGCACAGCACAACGGAGACAGTAGGACAGGCGGGTGTGGTAGCGTAGGTGAGCAACGATAGCAAGCAGCAGAAAGCACAGCAGGAGGAGGAAGCAGGATTTGGATGTTCCAATACACAGCCATAAACAGTAACGCTTGGTAATTTCAGTTGTGATCGCCCCGGAGCCATAAGCCATAAGCCAGGTTAGTATGAACATCAGATCAGTTCCAGGTCGTAAAGTACTGTAAGATGAAACGGGAGCAGATCAACATAGCGAATATAATCACGGAGACAGATCATCCCGAGGTGTTAGATCGCCAGGTACAAAGAAATGTTCGTAGGTCTCGTCCCGTGATCCACAGACTCAGCTGTTCCCAGTAAAGTGGAGTCCATAAAATCTGTAAATATTAAGCCAAATCCATGCAATTCGAGTCAGCTGTATCCATGAACTATACGTACAATAAACAAAATAAAACAAGCGAAAGAAAGTGCAGAATTAAGGCGAATTTTGCGAAAAGTGTTGTTAACAGGGAGGAGCGGCAACAACAAGCGTGCGCCAGCGTCCCCTCACCTGCTACAATAAAGCAGTTATAATAAAGAAGTTTAGTAGACTTTTACTTTATCTCATTTAGTGTTCTTCCCGGCGGTGTTGCCGTTTTTTAGTGTTAGTGTCTACTTAGTGTTTGTGTTTAGTGTTATGGAAGGAGTGATCTTACCACTGTCAGATATTGCAATAAATGAGTTGGTAAATAATGATTATTTATCAACAGATCACATGAGCAAATTCAACGAAATTTTAGCTGCGCATACAATTTTCCAACCTCAAGAGGTTTTGCTAATGTGGACTCTTGACACACCTATAATGCCCATTCCATAAAATGCAAAACATATTCAAATATTACCTTCTGCAGCTACTGAACGAGTGACTCACTGGGTGTGTACCTATTATGATGGTGCTGTAATTCATGTCTATGACAGTTTAAACGCTGATAAAAAATTCAACCTCACCGAAGAGCAGCTTCGTTTCCTTCATGCTTTGTTTCCTTACAAACCTCCCATAGTTTATGAAGACGCACAGCAACAATTAAATCATACAGATTCTGGTGTATTCTCAATTGCATTTGCTGTGTGTATTTCTTTAGGTATTGATCCAAGTGATCAAGTTTTTACTATTTCTTCAATGCAAAATCACTTACAAATAAATTTTGTTACTCGACAATTGTTGGGGTGGCCGGAGGGATCACACTCCTCAGCCTCCCTGGAAAAGTCTATTCGGGGGTTCTGGAGAGGAGGGTCCGTCAGATAGTCGAACCTCGGATTCAGGAGGAACAGTGTGGTGTTCGTCCTGGTCGCAGAACAGTGGACCAGCTCTACACCCTTACCAGGGTCCTGGAGAGTGCATGGGAGTTTGCCCAACCAGTCTACATGTGTTTTGTGGACTTGGAAAAGGCATTCAACCGTGTCCCTCGGGGAATCCTGTGGGGGGTACTCCGAGAGTATGTGGTACCAGACCCCTTGATAAGGGCTGTTCGGTCCCTGTACGATTGGTGCCAGAGCTTGGTCCGCATTGCCGGCACTAAGTCGAACCCATTTCCAGTGAGAGTTGGACTCCGCCAGGACTGTCCTTTGTCACCGATTCTGTTCATAACTTTTATGGACAGAATTTCTAGGCGCAGCCAGGGCGTTGAGGGGGTCTGGTTTGGTAGACTCAGGATTGGGTCACTGCTTTTTGCAGATGATGTTGTCCTGTTTGCTTCATCAGGCCGTGATCTTCAGCTCTCTCTGGATCGGTTCTCAGCCGATTGTGAAGCGGCCGGGATGGGAATCAGCACCTCCAAATCCAAGACCATGGTCCTCAGCCGGAAAAGGGTGGAGTGCCCTCTTAGGGTTGGTAGCGAGATCCTGCCCCAAGTGGAGGAGTTCATGTATCTCGGGGTCTTGTTCACGAGTGAGGGAGGAATGGAGCGTGAGATCGACAGGCGGATCGGTGCGGCATTCACAGTGATGCAGGCTCTGCATCGGTCTGTCGTGGTGAAAAAGGAGCTGAGCCGCAAGGCAAAGCTCTCAATTTACCAGTCGATCTATGTTCCTACCCTCACCAATGGTCATGAGCTATGGGTAGTGACTGAAAGAATGAGATTGCGAATACAAACGGCTGAAATGAGTTTCCTCCGCAGGGTGTCTTGGCTTTCCCTTAAAGATAGGGTGAGAAGCTCAGTCATCCGGGAGGGGCTCAGAGTAGAGCCACTCCTCCTCCGCAACGAGAGGAGTCAGATGAGATGGCTTGGGCATCTGATCAGGATGCCTCCCTGGTGAGGTGTTCCGGGCACTTCTAACCAGGAGGAGGCCCCGGGGAAGACCCAGGACACGCTGGAGGGACTATGTCTCTCGGCTGGCCTGGGAATGCGTTGGGATTCTCCTGGAAGAGCTAGAAGAAGTGGCCGGGGAGAGGGAAGTCAACAATTGCTTCCATTCCCTGTCGAAAGTAGCCGATGGGCAACACCAGTTACAAGTATTCAGTGCGTTCAAAGACCTGTACGAAGTACGGCCACTAACACAGTCACTCATAAAAGGGGAGATGACTCGGTGCAGGAAATGGGAATTGAAACTACTGTACCTTGGAAGACATGCAATCAACGAGGCAATTAAACGGATCTCAAGAGACGTCTTCTAGGTTGGAAAAAAAGTGCTTGGCTGCCAAAACCATATATATATATATATATATATATATATATATATATATATATATATATATATATATATATATATATATATATATATATATACACACATAAATATACACATATATATACTGTGAAAGATTGAGGTCTCCGTGACCCCTTGAACCCTCTGAGCAGACGTCAGACACCATTTAAAAGTCCAAATAATCCTTTTATTTAGACAAATATGTGCACCAAGCACCCTATACTCTATAACACTCATTTACCTAATCAATAATCAATACACCATACACAATAACCACCACTCCCAGACACGTCGCCACCCTACCTCCCAGCTCAGCTCGGCGTACTGGGCTTTCCCATAGTCCTTTATACTCCCTGACCCGGAAGTGGTTCCTGGAACAACCCACAAGTCCTTATTCCTCCCGGGTCAGGGTAAACAGTCCTTTTCTTTAACCCGGAAGTACACCGTTTCCTCCTGTCCTGGGATTATGATGTACTTCCGGATCATAGGGCATATAAGAGTCCCCGGGTTTCCCTACAGCGACTCCTAGTGGTCCCCAAGGCATCCAGCAGGGCTGTGCCTAAAAACTACATAGTCCATGAGTCCCTGCTGGAACTCGGGGCACGTCCATGCTGCAGGCAAAGCTCCACCTGGCGGCCCGGGGGTATTGGCCGGAATGACAAGCTGGCCACATATCACAATACACATACATATATATACATATATATACACACATACATATATATATACACATATACATATGTATACATATATATACACATACATATATATACATATATATATTGTGACAGTTTGAGGCCCTTGTCGTCCTCTTGAACCCTCTGACTCGACTCCAGACACCAGGTAAAAGTCCAAATACTACCTTTATTTGAACAATAACGTGCACAAAGCACCCTCCACTCAACAATACTCATAAATCAATAAACAATACTCTAATCAATCCTCCACACTCCCAGACACTTTGCCACCCTTCCTCCCAGCTCAGCTCAGTGTACTGGTTTCCCAGAGTCCTTTATATAGTCCATGACCCGGAAGTGTTTCTCCCTTCTGTCAATGTGATCATGAACACTTCAGGGTCGGATAAAAAGCTCCTTTCTTCAACCCGGAAGCACGTCGTTTCCTCTTGTCATGTGATCATGACGCACCTCCGGGTTATAGGGCAAGTAAGAGTCCGGCAGCCTCCCCACAGCGACTCCTGGTGGTCCCCATGGTATCCAGCAGGGCTGTGCATATAAACTACAAAGTCCATGAGGCCCTGCTGGAATTCGGGGAATGTCCACGCTGTTGGGACATATACATATAAATACAGTATATATACATATATATACACATATATACATATATATATATACATACATACTGTATATACATATATCTATACTAATAAAAGGCAAAGCCCTCACTCACTCACTCACTCACTCACTCACTCACTCACTCACTCACTCACTCACTCACTCACTCACTCACTCACTCACTAATTCTCCAACTTCCCGTGTAGGTAGAAGGCTGAAATTTGGCAGGCTCATTCCTTACAGCTTACTTACAAAAGTTAGGCAGGTTTCATTTCGAAATTCAAAGCGTAACGGTCATAACTGGAACCTCTTATTTGTCCATATACAGTAATGGACTGCAGCTCGCTGGCCGTGGGAGGCGGGGTTGCGGGGGTTGCGTATCGCGTCATCACACCTCCCACGTAATCACGTGAACTGACTGTGAAGGAGAAAGGACGGCCTTATATGGCGTTCGTTTATAAAACAGCGGACAGGCTGTGTAAAGGAAGCTTCACAAAAAAACAGATCCTTAACAAGTTGTTATTTGTATATTTTCCCTCAATTTAATAAGGTTTTCTTTTCTTCTTAATTAAAATTTAAAAGCAATACTTCACCGCTGCGAAGCCCCTCTAGCGCTGACGTCCGAGGTTCGATTACCGTAAGCGAGTGCAGTGAGTGTGTATGCCTGATGAGCCAAGAATAAGGGGGAAACACTTGTCGCGTACTCTTTGCATTATTTGACAGTAAACTATTTTCAACCACTCACAACTGAAAGCACCGTGGCTGATGTTAGCTAACTTGCTGGCCAACCATAAGCGTTACCTGGTAGGTAACCACCCACTCACTTCACTCCCTTACGGGAATCGAACCTCGGACGTCAGCGCTAGAGGCAAAGCCCCTAAAATTGCGCCATGGCGTGTGGTTCGTTTATTTGACAGCATGTAGATCGGGGTAATTACATTCACGGCATTCGTAGTCTGATTCACAATCTGATTGTATGTGTGGTTACCTACCAGGTAACGCTTATGGTTAGCCAGCAAGTCAGCTCGAAGTGATCACTCGTGTGAAGGCAGCTTCACAAAAAAACAGATCCTTATCAAATTGTTATTGGTATATTTTCCCTCAATTTAAAAAGGTTTTCTTTTCTTCTTAATAAAAATTTAAAAGCAGTACTTCGCCGGTGCGAAGCGCGGGGATTTGAGCGAAATGACGCATACAGACATATTCATGAGTGCAGGTACTTCGGAAAGAAAGCACCGTGTAAACCTAAAGTTTAAATTAAGTTCATAGACCTACAAAAGGTTGCCATTGATTTCAGGCAGGATTGCTTTTCTCCTGTACAACTATACGTTACATTCTCAAGAGTGTGCTTGCACAGCTTGGTCATATTACAACCAGAGTGCTGAACTGACAACGTAATATACAAACAGAACTATAACAATCGTGAAAAAAGAAAAAAAAAAGTGAAGAACCCTTGGATTTAATAAAAAGGCTCCTTCCTTGGTGAAGCAAGGAAAAAGGAAGACCTTATATGGCGTTTGTTTATAAAACAGCGGAAAAGCTGT